>NC_039311.1:29692989-29726269 GCF_900246225.1 Astatotilapia calliptera | reverse complement strand
TGGTGCAAATTACTGACCTCTGTCATCATTTTAAGTGGGGGAACTTGCACAATCGGTGGCTGACTAAATACTTTTTTGCCCCACTGTATATCTCCAGTCCATCTGCAATTTATTTAGGTTACACTTCATCGAGCAGGTTGAAAAGGAATAAAGCTATTTTTGCAACTTTTTTGGTCATTAAAAATATTAAAAGATTATTAGGAAAAATGTGCAAATCTTCCTCCTAACTTCTAAAAATAAAGATTTCTTCCTCTTCTTGTAACACAACAGCTCATTGAATGTCCTTGAATGTTAGACTGTAGCTCAACAGAATAAGACATCTGAAAATGTCGTCTTCACAAAAATCAAAAACTGTCCCTGATTTAAATTTGGCCAATCAGTGCTCATAGATCATGTCATTGTGTGCTTCAAACTTGCACTTGTACACAGAAAGTATTTAAACTGTTAATCTGTTTTAAGCTGGCCTTTTCAAGTCAAGGACCTTCACTGGTGATGAGAGCTGGATCTCAAACTCCAATCCAGAGACCAAACAACAGTTTTCAGCTCGCAGCATCCAAGCTTGAAAGCAACGGTCAGGTGACCAGTAACGTGTTTGTTTTTCCAGCGTTCACAGGGTTTTGCTGTGAAACTTGATGTTCAGACTGTCAATGCAGTGTTCTGCTTTAACAAACTGAACTATGGTGTGTATCTACCATAGTGTTTTGGCACAAAGTGGATGGAAAATGCAGGCCATTACTGGTCACACCAACACAGTCGTTGCTCATCAACCACTTGTTCCAAGATTTATCTCCTGTAGATGTATTACCCATGTGAATACTGTAATTAGGGACAACTTTGATCAGAACAGACCAATAGTGACCAATTCCAGGGAGCAATCCAAAATTACATTTCTGTTGGGGCCAAACGAAAAGGCCTATAATCCTTTATGGAGTTGGAGGCCTTTGTTATCACGCCTTGAATTATAGCTATTTTTCACTATTGTCTGTCATTTTCTAGATGAGATTTCAGAGTACTACTGAGCATTGGATTGGTTTGTCATTACTGGTACCATCCAGTGTTTACTTGGTTGCAAGGTTCCCTTCTAGGATCCCCCGCCCCCACCCCTTTGCATGTACTACACAGAAAGCAGAAGGCGGGAACCGCAGTAGCAACAACCGATTTCAGAATACCACTGAGCTTTGGATTGATTTTTCCTAGAAAGAAGTGTGTGTCGAGATTGTTCGTGGTTGTTAGTGTTACTAACAGTAATTGGGCATCGAAGTCATCAAACTTTGTCCAGTAGTTAATGAGATACTTCACACTGGCTAAAAATATATTATTACATATTTCCCTTTTGTCTATTTCCCCTCTTATTTGTGTCTTCCATGTGTTTGTGTAGCTGTAAACACAAGCTGTATGCAGAGAAGCTGCCCAACACCACAATCATCATCCCGTTCCACAACGAGGGCTGGTCGTCGCTGCTCAGGACGGTTCACAGCGTGCTGAATCGCTCTCCCCCACAGCTCATAGCCGAGATCATCCTGGTCGACGACTTCAGCGACAAAGGTACACAGCGCACACACGCTCATCACTACTGAGGAGAAAACACCTGCGTTCGTGTACATACGCACAGTCTGTGTGGCTTGCTACAGATAACTGAACTTTAGGTGAACTATTTCTGCTGTTCTGTCCTCCCCTGCTCCTTTCCATGCACAAACACAAACCACTGAATCATTTGTTTGCTAGTAATGTTGACTGTTGCACAAATACCGAGCTGCTCAGAAGTAAACGTGGCGGCCAGCTTCTGCGGAGGCCCGAAAGTGATCCCAAGACACTCATGCGTATGTATATTATAAACAGACCGGGAGAGAAATGGAGACACTCTCTCTCATAGTGGTGAGTCAGGATTTCAGAAATGTATCTCACTGGGCCTGTCGGCCATTTCTTAACAAGACTAGAGTCTTGTTGCTGAGAGCCTTGCCTAAATTCACTTCTGAGCATTTGGTTGTTCTTGCCAGTATGGTCAGTAAAAGTACAATAAAATAAGAAACATAATGCATACTGCAGAAATCTTATTTGTAACCCATTCAGTATAATTCCAAGAATATTATTTCTATCTGCAGTAGTAATACTTGGGGTCAAGGCTGTTTTCTAGGTCCTTCCTATTAAGCTGGGCCATATCATACCGTTCATGGTAATACCGGTATAATGTTGGGCAACGATAAGAAAATGAAATATCGCGCTAGAATATGGGTAAAACGCACATGCGCAGTGCCTATGTTTTCATACGCACATAGCGGCGACGGAGAATGAGAAGAGCGAAAGCGGATTGGTTTGTAAAAATGCTGCAACTTCAGTGGTGTGGAACTGGTTTGGGCTTTCGTCCGTCAGATACACAACAAAACACTATCTTTGGTAGAGCATTGCTAGCGGGCCGTCGTTAATAACTGTTTTTTGGAAAAATACGGCACACTTAGAAATCAATCCTTTGATTTTCTGAAAGTCGACAGTGCCCCTTATAATCCCGTGTGCCTTATGTATGAATTCTGGTTGTGTTTACTGACCTCGAAACGATTTTATGTACACGGACGCTCGAAAATCTGTCAAATGTTTCAGTACGACTTTGCTGAGACTACGAACCGCACCCGCTTGATGGATTGGTCGGAGCATTACAGCTATCGGTAGGCAGGCGCCTCGCGGAGTGATACGTACTGTGCTTCAACCATAATGTTACTGTATTGTGTGTGTATAACCTCTTTTTAAAGTTTTGTGGATATTATACATGGTTTATGCTGAGGATGTGTCGGCCAGTTTCCACTGGAATGCCTTTTAGTTAAACTGTCAGCGAGGAATTTGCATTTGCACTGTTAAATTTTTATATAACTTTAATGCAGATAAAAAACAGCTGCTTGTTTAAGTGAAAATGCATTGATGTTTTTTTTTCCCCTAATAAAGTTGTGGAGTTGTAAAGTATTTTGTCTAGTGTCAATTATATCGTCAGTTATATCGTTATCACAAATTTTCAAATGTAATCGTGATAAATATTTTTGGTCATATCACCCTGCTCTACTTCCTATCCTCGTTTCAACTTACTTTACGCAGGCAGCTGTAGCAAAAACCCAACACAGACCACTTAGAACAGCTATGATACTGAATAAGGCAGAAACAGCAGGAAAGGGACAGCTGGGTTTCAAAGAGGCTTGCAGTGGCGCAGCAACTTAGAGGAGTTGGTGTGGTTCAGCTAATTTGGTGGTGGCCCAAACTAATATTACACTTGGTTATATTAAATGCAAGTCCTAACCAAGCTCTATGTGCGAGCTCGTAACATCAGCTGAGCTTTTTTGTATCATTGTAATAATGCCAGGGCAAATGTTTAGCTTAAGCAGCTAATGCTAGATGTTTGTCATGGCTGTTTGTGTATTTTCCTTCTAAAATCGACACCGTGGGTTAGTTTTCAAAGCAAAGCCTAAAGCTTCCCTGTCTGCATAAAAAGAATTTATATTGTTAATGTGTTCGGAGCTGCTGCCTGCAGCCGTCTCTGAACAGATGCTGATGATGAGGGGGTTCTGTGGCCCGGCTAGTGGTTAGCGAGGTTAGCAGCAGAATAATCTACTTTCTGGTGTGAACCGGTATTCTCACACAGACAGCTTAATCAGTTTGAACTCTGGAATTAATGTACAGCTTTGAACCCTTACATAATAAATCGGGGGGACAAGTGCAATGTTATCAGCAAGGCCTCGATGGAGGTGAGAACACGATATTAATCACGAAGCCTGCTGCAAAGCCACCGTGTGATGCATAATTTCAGGTTCACTTTTCCAGCTCCTTAGATATTAAATAATTTATGGAGAAAAAAGAAGAAGAAGAAACTGGCATGAAGGAGGATTTTTACTCGACTTTCAGAGGTGAACTGCTCTTGTCGGTTGTTAAGGAGACAGGTAACCGCTCACATTTTATCAAACCCTGTCACTTTCTTTCAGGCTGATTAACAATCTCCGTGCTCCATGGCAGCAGGCTAGCCCGCAGAGTTACTGATGGCCTGTTATATTAATTGGCGCTGTTTTGTTTTGGTGCCTCACTGCTGACATGAGGAAGATAAACAATTGATGAGATGTTTTTGTCAGTGCAGTTATATTTTCTGAGGTGCTAATTAGTACCAGGTTTATATGTTGTGTAATTATAGCCTTGTTGCAGAGCGGCGTTTCAGGAACAGCCTCTTCTCTCCTTTTAATATCATAATTAATGCAACTATTCCTGTTTGACTTAGAGGATACCTGATGATTTATATTATCTCTGTGCTTGCTGTGCTCAGCTTTGTGTTGTATTGACGCAACAGAACTTTTCTCTTTGGGTTCAGGAAAGTTTTAAGTGGATTGTGAACTTCTGCTCATTTCAAGCTAATTTAACTTCTTGTGATGTTATTTTTAGATGTTAAAAGTGTAAGAATCTTAAAATAGATTAAATTAAATGTGAAATTAGAGTACTGTTGTTCCCAGTTTACATAAATTGCAATTTTGTAATGTGCGTGTAGGTGTGTGTCAGCTTCAGATCAGTTCTTGTGCTCAAAAGTTAGAATTCAAAAGACTATTATTGGAACCGAACATCATGTTTAATGAATATGCAGATGAAAGATGTAGCTCTAAAGTTATATACTCGATTAAATCCTCCCCTGAAAATCATTTTCTTGCGTCTTTGAAGATAACATTGTTTATTTAAGTTTAATGTGTTGCTATAGATTTTCACTTTCTTTGGTCAACCAAAAAGGAAAGGGAAGCGGTTGCTGGAGCTGTACGTGGAAGTCATCATTATTGTAAATACTAAGAAGGGAGTTTTGGGTAGGAGATTTTCTTTTTTTTTTTTCTTTTTTTCTTTTTCTTTTTTTATTCTAATGCATTATTTTAAAAAATGGGACCAGACATTGACTTAAGATACTTAAAAACAAGTCGAATTAGTACAAGCACTGTGACAGGTTAGTGAGAGTGAGGGTTATTGCTTTGTAACAGAAGGCTGCAAAAGGAGGTGGGAAAGAAGGATGATGAAAGTTGAGGGGAAAAAAGGCACTAGGAAGAGATACTTAAAAAAAAAAAAAAAAAAAAAAAAAGATTATAACTGTCAATATTTTAATCGTTAAACTGTGGCTGCCTTGTTGGGATGCATAGGTGTAAGATGCGTTACTTACAGGTCTTTTTGGTAATTTGTCAAACTGTGGCGCTCTGGTTTGGGGCATCTTTGAAAATTTTGAAGTTATTCCTGACGTGACTTTTTGTTTTTGTTTTTTTTTGGGGGGGGGGTTGGTAGCATCAGAGAATCCTAAATAATGTAGATGTCCAATGAATAATGCCGAATTATTGTTTCTTAATTCATCAGCTGTTTTGAATTTGTGTGGTAATGCATGTATTGTGAAAAGAATAGATAAATTTACATATTTGAGTCCCGGTTTGGTTGAAGCTTTAAAACATTCAGGTCACTCAGTACTCCAAATCATTATTATTGCAGCTGGTCCACCACTGTAATTCTGCCTCTAGATGACAAATAAACAAGCACGTTTTTGTTTTGTGATTCTGAGAAACTGACAAATTAAATCTGTCTCATGCAGTGTTGTAAAGTTTCAAAATCCACTCTTTCCTTGTGCTCCTTCTAATTTGAGGGTTTGAACTTCTTCACTCCAGCTATGGAAGAACTGTGAAATCTAATACAAGCTTATTGTAGGTTATTTCTTTTCTTTTTTTGAGTGACTCAGTCAGTTATACTTTTTTGTATATTGACTGATTGCAAAGCACAGCCTGCCTCCTAACACAAAGAACAAAGCCACACAGAATAATTGACTGTGGCTGCTGAGCATTCACACCTATAGATGATTTCAGGAATACCTTAATGGGTTCTGATGCCTAGTGGTATTTAGTTGAACGAGACTTGAATATCCACAAGTAATCTGAAGAGAAATAAATCAGTGTCATTATAAAATGAAGCCCAGAGGACGATCAATGATGAGACCTAGAAGTGTGACAATAATGTGGCTTTATAGTGTGAATTATCTAACTGAGTATTGCAAAGGTTGTTGTGACACAAAGGTCACTGTTCAGTTGTTTTTGCAGTACCATATGGCATTTCCAGGTGTCAACATTTTATAAAAAAAGAAAAAAAAAGAAAAAAAAAAGCAGACTTTATTTACCCTCTAATATGTTAAAGAAGTTTTATTCTGAGCATATTATCATAAAAAATTCAAATAAAATTGAAGGAAGAAACTGGGTAAATGGAAATGTGCACAATTTCTGATGATTTGGTAAGATTTTATTTTTATAATTTCTTACTGTTAAAAAAAAAAAAAAAAAAAAGTTAGACTAGACTCTGTATTGTCATCATACATATACAACCAAATTGTGGAATATTAAATACAATCTTTGTAGTATCTTCAGTTCTCAACTGTGTTCAATCCAGGATCATTCATGAATTTTAACCAATGGGAGATGAAGTGAGGATAATGTCATAGGAATACCAAAAACAGAAAAAACACTTATTACATTACATTTTTGTAATACCATTTACAGGTGTGGATTCAAACGGTAAACTTTTAGATTTTTGTATGTTAAAGCTATTAATAACTTCATAAGTGAGTTATGCCACTACTGGGCAAGTAAAGTACTGTAATGTACATAAACAACGTCTTAGTATATAGAAAATAATGTCGTATAATATAGAATGAATGGTTTACGGTATAGCTGTAGCTGTATATACATAATTTCTCCATAGGCATCAGTATTTACAGTGTTTAGATGTGTTAAAATGCGCTACGTTGTTGTCAAAATGTCCTATAATTGTACAACAGTTTGTTACAGTGCAGTAAAAATGCAGAAAATCTATTTCCAGAGTTAATTTATTGTGTTTAAAAAAAAAACACCACTTAAATAAGTAGTGTTGGGGAGACGCAGTCTAAAGTTCTATATACAAGAGAAGTGCACTGTGGTAACCTCGTATTGTACATTTTGCTTGTACAGGCAGCAGTTCAATAAAGCTGGGACTGTGACTTGAAGCTTCTCAAAACCAGCAAAGACTGCTCCTCCCAAACTGAATAAGCAATGTAACATTCACAGATGTTTCTTTTTTCAGTTTATCAGGCGCAAAAAAACACATACTGAGTGAATCAGTTATTACAGAGACAGCACACTGGGATAGATGGGGTATGATTACAGTGGTGTCCTCAGGCAACCGAACAAAAGTGCACAAGAACATAAATTCAGTTCCACTGCAAAGCAGACATGGGCGTTTATCAAGAGGTTGATGTGCAAATTTATGCATCGCTCTGTGATGAAATGGGAAATAATTATAATGGGGGGGAAAGGGGAATTTAATTTGGATGAGATGGAGGATGGAGAGATATGGATAAACTCATCAGAACAAGCTGGAGGAGAGAACTTCTGTTGTAGCTCTGAACTAGAACACATCAAAGTGGATTATAAAATAAGAGCACTTTTTATTTTTTATTTTTTTTGGTTTCCCACATTATTTATTATGCTCATGCATTTATGTCTTCATTTCTAAATGCCAAATAATGTTACAAAAAGTCATGAATATATCTGAGCAGTTCAGCAGGCCATCAGTTACCATGGCAGCTTGAGGTGAACATTTATTATGAATAGGAAGAAAAGTTTTTTTGTTCAAACTATAGAAGGGGTGTCAGGTCCCTATGCTGTAATCCAGGTAAGAACATCCCAGGTTGATTCTGCTCATCTGAACACAACATATTTATCACGCAGTTGATAAAAACACTGCAGTCAGATGAGCAAAATCATCTTTGTGTCTATAATCATGTAAATTTCTACTGATGTTAGCATTTGATTGTAAAATTGAATTCAAACTGCCAATAATAGCTTGTTGATCTTCAGGGGTTTAGGTTTGGGATATTACAGGTTGTGCTGTGCTTGTGTCACCTTGTTAGCGGGCTAGCGGCTGAAAATGTTTTACAGGCATTGCCTGATAAACTTGCATGTGGTGTTGTTCTGTCTTAAGTGGCATCTTCAGTGCAGAAGAATTAGTTATGTATTCATCTTGTGTCTTTTATAAGAAGAAATTACTTAACTTTGAAGCCTTCTTTTAGATTTATTAATCTCATTTTAAGTCTATAGATGTCATCACAAGTACTAAACAAAACAAATTATTCATACTTATTTTTAGCTAATGAGAAAACATTTGTTAATTCCAGACATTGTGTGAACTTGACATCTTAGCAGGGTGAACATTTGTCCACATTGGTTTGTCCTTCTGCAGTGGGAACCAGCTGCACCAAGGACAGCACAGGTAACTTTTAAAATAATCTGCACTCTGAGCACCGTGGGAAATATATATAGACTTCCCACAAAACCCATCTGACCCCTGCCTTGAGTGTTATGATCCTAGACTCATGAACAAGCCTAAGCTACAGGAAAGCTTTTTGCTACTCCTTTGTTCTTTGATTCTCATCGTTACTGTTTACCTTTAAACAAAACAAAAAACTAACTTGCACAACATAATCTCTCTTTAAACCAAAGCCCAATGTAAACCAACCCCACAAAAAAGTAAGCTATTTAGTGTATCCGAAGCCAATGCGGTCAACACAGCCAGACTCCAAAGCAGCAGATTAAAATATACATTTGAAGTTGTCCTTTTAAATGTCATCTTTAATTATGCAACCTGTTTGGGAAAATACAAAAAAAAAGAAACGTTCACACTTTTCTGTACAAAATGTTCGCTGCCAAGTAATGTTTGTGTAAAATCTCTGCTGTAATTTCAAAGTGATGCTTGATTTGGCTGTTGCCACCCACCGGCGTGGAAGAAAAATATTACATTTAGCAATATTTGCATCCACATTCATCTGTTTTTCAATACGTTGCACCTTGTCAGGGTAACGTGATCCCTACCTCGCTGTACCCTTCTCACACACGCTCGCCCACGCTTACCTCTGAGCTGCTGGAGAAGTTCATTCAGGCAGAACACTGACTCATAGGTAACACGCAAAACACTGAAACCTGCTGTTTTTGTCTTCTGTCTTCTTTTATCTCCTGTCTTCCCTCCCGTTCTTCTTCTTTTTGCTGTTCTCCTTCTCTGCATTTTCCCTGCATGTCTCTAATCTTTTCTTTGAGTGTTCACGTTTCTGTTTTGTCATTTGTTTTGTCTTATCTTTAGGATAAGACATGTCTGCCCTGTTTCATCTCTTTGACGTCTCATCTTGTTTGTGCTTCTCCTTTCTTACTTTTCAACTGTACCAAAAATAAAAAATAAGATGAGTTAATGTAACTTATTTTAACACAGCTGTTACTAAATTAAATAGTAAAGTTAATCCAGCACAGTATGTGAAATTTGTGTGGCTCATCCTGTGTTTTAAGTCAGCTCTGCTTATTTGCAAGTTTAATGCACTTAATGCTATTTTTTTTAGTTAATGTTTGCACTATATTCCACACTAAGGCTGTTCAATATAAGGATATTTATCGGATGATAATATAAAAACATCTATCGTTTCATTTTACGCTATCGTTTGTTTCATGGTGTCGCAAAATAAACTGTTTACGGAAATATTTTTCATCGTTTTAATGGTCATTATAGTGGCTATATTAATCTGTTAAAGTTCTCTCTTATATTTAATATGACAACACTACGGACAGACAAGCAACTGTTTTTACGCGTTGTCGTTAGCAACCACGACGGTAAAACAATGGCGTTGCTCCGCCTTCCGCTTGTTTGTTTTGCAAATAAACCTTTCACAATAAAGCTCAAGATCCTGTTGAGGCTTTTCAAAATAAACTAAATCGTGAAAGAGTATGCAGAGTTTTACGGATGAGAAACAAAAAAGAGGCGTTAGGTGCTAAAAAATAAACCTTAGACTCAAACATTAGAACAGGCTTTCTAGAGCACGCTGTGTAATAAATACTCGCAAAGAAAACGGCGTCCGTTACAACTTATGTCTAAAAATGTATAGCTAAAAGTCTCAACTTTAGGTACACAGCACCCAGCTGAACACACTTCATGCAAGTCGAGCTGCTCAAGATTCACAGAATTTACAGAAAATGTAAAAATTTTGTGATTTATATCGTTATCGGGATGATAGATGTCTTATATTGGGATATGAGATTTTGGTCATATCGCACAGCCCTATTCCACACACTGCAGAAGTACAGTGACACGGTACACAACATAAGTTATTGGGGAAAAAAATACAGTCCCGATCCAAAGTTTAAGACCACTTAAAAGTTTAGGACCACACCTCCAAAAAAAACTCTAGTTCAAGAAGACAAGGCCTTTGTTTTTGAAGCTCTTCAGTCTCAGATTCTGATGGTTATGGGTCTGCAGTCGACACCAGTAACACCCTTAATTTGGGTCGACGATCGTCCAGTGTCTTGACGGACGGCCAATTGGAACCATCAGCGCAGTGCTGGTTACATTTTTTTGGGGGTCTTCCACTTGACTTTTTTTGTTCCATAACCATCAGGATCATTTAAGAAATCCCAAAAACCTGTCTTACTGCATCCCACCTCAGCAGCGATGGCACACATTCAGCAACCCTTTCCCCTTTGCCATCAGAACATCATGACAGTGTGACTACCTGACAGAAAATGACACATTTTTGCACAGATTTGGCCTTTTAAAGGCATGTGGTCTTAAACTTTTGATCAGCTGTGAAACTGCTTGTTTCATTTTAAGTGTTGTTTTCAGTAAATTGCATGCTCAAAAAATGTTTTGTCTCAGTCCCACTTCTTCTTGTTGCATGTTGAAGCTCTACTTTGGAACCTTGTTAAGATCCAACCATGCAAAGTATGAATTTTTTTTTTCTTTTCTTTCATTTTATTTTTGGTGCCATTTTTTTCAAGTGGGCTTAAACTTTTGATCAGGACTATATGGGAACACACCTACAAAGCTGAGTGTAGGCAACTACGCTCTTCTTTAAATGAAGTTAAATGCACAAATTTAGCTCAAGCTATGACTGCATTATGTGGCTTTGAATCCATTTCAGTGTGGTGGGTTTACATTTTTTTTTTTTTTTTTTTTTTTTTTTTTAGTGGTTTAATATCATATGTTATCTGACTTTGACATTTCTTCATATTTCAATTCTTGGTTATTTCTGTTGACTCTTGCTTGCTTGTTTTATTTGCCCTGACTGTTGCAAAACTTTCCAGCGTCGTTCATTTGTCATCTCACATTAATGCATTGTTGTCCTTTTTATTTACATTTTTTTTTTTTTTTTTAATTAGTTTTCTTGTGGTCTTTTACCTCACGGCTGTGACATTTTGCAGTTGCAGACAAAGAACAAAACCCGCCAATGGGCAAACTATGTAATGGATCTTATTGGAACACACAAACCTGACATTCAGAGAGTAGTTCCTGTAGTGCTTTTTCCCCTTTTTAGATCTAAACCAACATGTTTCCTGTCTAATTGCTCGATGTTGTCAGTAATGTAGTAACAGCAGTTCTGAGCAGTCTCCCTTTTCAAATGACTTCCTGAAACAGATTCCCTTTGTGAGCTAAATGGAAATAAATTTCTTTGTATCAAGTCTGCTGTGTTGCAGTGAAATCTTGGAGTATTTAGTTAACAAGTAGTTTATAATCACTTTTCATTTGTTTTTTGTTATTTTGAGTATTTTAATTGCTGTATTTTTTTTTTTAACGGTATTTTTTTACTGTTGCCTTCAGCTGCTGTTTCTCAATAATTTTTCAAATTTAGGATAAAACGTTCTTTCATTTTTTTTCTTGCCTTCCTTCCCTCCTTCCATTCCTTTCTCCATCCTTCTGTCTTCCTCATCCATCTTTGCCTTCTTCTTCTCTTCCATTGTTCTTCTTCTCTCTTCTTCCTTCTTTTCATGAACACATTTCATCAAAAGTCATCATATATAAAATCATAAAATTTTATTTTTAATTAATTTTTTTATGCAACGGTTTCAAAAGGACAGCCATCAAATTCCAAAGAGGTCATTTTCCCCCCAATTTAAACCAGGTTTTCTTTTGTAAATGAAATATGGGTTAATGAAACCTATAAATCACTACATCATGTTAATTTACACACTGTCACGGCTTTTTTTTTGCAGTATGATACATGTGAGCATGAATAGCTTTATGTATCAATATTAGCTCAGTACAGCAAATTACATTAGGTGAAGAGCAAAGCTGAGTTTAGTGCAGATCAGGCATCTAATCAACACACAGCTTGCTGGTTAAGGTCTCAGTCAATGTACATTGATCTGACAGAGTGGATTGGTGGATCTTTTCTAAATTACCACCACTGTTAGTCATGATATGTGTACACTCAGTGCTGTGCACGCCTGTGAGAAGCTAAAGGAATATAAAACTGGCCACGGTGATGCATTGGTGTGAGTCTTAAAATGATCCTGAGTTGTCATCGTAATGTTTTCTGCTTGTTTCTTCTTCTCCTCTTTTTTGGGACTGTGATATGTGTAATCTGTGGGAGTGATCTCCTTCTCTTCCAGGCATCAGATCAACAAAGCTCCTAAATCTGACTCTGGTGGAGCCTTGAGCCTGATTGGCTGCTGGGATTGTTGGCTGCGACATTACTAACCTCAATTCTGCTCTCTTCTAATCTCTTTTGCTGCCGACATGGAAAAACTTTAATCATTAGAAAATGATTGGCAGTAAATATCAGTTTTCATTGTATTTCAATCAAAGAACAAGTGTTGCTCTTTTTTTTTCTTACTTTTTTTTTTTATTGCCACTGACATTCAACAGTCATAAAGTAAGAAATTCATCATAGAAAAGCAAGAGGGACCAATTTCCCCTCCTACAATGGTCTCAGTAGAAAATGATATGATGTACCCTCAGCACCTGCTGGGTTTTGATTAAAGCCTACGACTGAAAGAATTCTGCTTCTGGTCCAAAATCAGCCCCCTTTCTTTTTCCTTCTGTAGATGAGAGGGAATCTCATCATATGATCTGTCATGGCATGCCTGAGGTTGATTACTCAGCAGAGTACCACGCACACGTTATCGTTAAAAGAACACATAAAGCACTTTTATTTGGTAATAACCTAAATCATTATCAGATGAAGAAAAGAGGATTACCTTATCTACTGTGTACGTATAGTAAATGATTAAAAACACCATGACATAGGCTCCCCTTATCCTTAAAATTGCACTAATCAACACTTCCTTTCCTACAATAGATGATATTACTGCAGGTAATTTGATTGGCATTGCATAAAGTGATTAACCCACGGTGCATTCTCACCTGATCCTGCAGGTTCCCTGAAAGAGTTGGTTTTCCAGCTGTTTGCTTTGCCATTTCAGCCCTTCATTTTACTTTGTTTCACGCCCATTGCTTCTACTAAGCTTTGAACCAAATGAGAATGATGGCAGACAAAGTTTGTAACTAGTTGGTGAGCATAATGGAGCGTTCAATGGCAAACAAAGAAATGTTTGGGGTTTTTTTTCCCAATTCCGTATTAGAAAGCTGAGAAAGGATACTTTGAAAAATCTCAGTACAGCTTTTTATAAGAACTTTATCCATTAGAACCAATAACACCTCCAAACATGTCAGTATTTCAACTTTGCACTTTTAACAATCACAGTTGCTACACTAGAGAAAACCGTGGTTGAAGACCGTAGCGCCACCAAACTCTCTGCAGTGATGTCATTGACCTTGAAATTGTTGCTATGAATCTAAGATCAGGTCTTTGTCTTTAACTGATAAATTGGCAAAAATGTACATGGATGTCAAGCAGTTTAACCGCCAAATGGCGTAGGCAGTTGTCAGCCTTGCTCTGACATAAGAACATGACCTGAACACAACCGTTAGCTACTAGCTGACTTGGGTCCCCTAGTACAACCGTCCCCAACGTTTTTTGTGCCACGGACCAGTTTAATGTCAGACAATATTTTCACGGACCGGCCTTTAAGGTTTCACGGATAAATACTACAAAATAAAATGATACGACCAAGACAAAAACGATGGTGTTTTGTAAATATAATAATAAACACGAATTCATGTGTAATTGTGTAACTTTATTATCAGCATCCTCCTGAAATGCGCCAACAACACTGAGAGTAACATCCTCCCCTCTGCCCCTTAATGCTCTCTGATCGCTATGGTAACACGTAAATATTTCTATCAAAATAAGAGACACAACTACAACACGGGAAAAGACCCAGGGAAACAGAGTTAACGCTAAAAACCCTGAAAACCATAAATTTCACACCCGAGCCTCAACTCTGGCAGCCCGGTACCAAACGACTCTGCCCGGGGGTTGGGGACCGCTGCCCTAGTGCAAAGAGATCTGCAAAGATTCTCTCAGATTGACTACAAGATGTTGGGAGTCTGCTTGTGTTTATACATTGGACGACACTTGTATGCAATCCTTTATCAGTCTGTCTGACATTACACCGCGGCTGTTTGGTGACAGATTTCCATCCACCTTGCAATTGAAAGTGGTTGTTGAATGTTGAGGGTGTTGCACCCTTAACCGTCGACCAGTTGGTGATCACAACTGCAAATGTAATAAAACAACCAAGCAGCCACCGACTTTTTTTTCTTTCTGTCTCTTTCCCTTCCCTGTCTTGTTTTACTCTACAATGATTGAACCATGAAACGGTGGTAGGCACTTCAGCAGCCTTATCTCTGGTTCGAACGAGTCGTTAATGTCTGATTTGTCAGCTCTAAAAGTTGTCAATTATCACTTAATGATTTTTCTCCTCTTAATGAAAAACTAAATTTAGAAAATAAAAGATTTTTTTTTTTGCTGTGTTGTTAAAGATAAAAAAGAAAAACCCAAAGGATTTTGATTTTGCAGCTCCATTCTTTCTCTTTGGCGTCTTATCTCTGGCATATTATTGTGCTCAGACATCGTCGTAGCACAGTTTCATTAAACCAGGCACCATGTGAATCCAGATGTATCCATCACTGTTAACTGTGTTCTGTGACAGTGACGGTCCCGCTCAGCAGGACCACCGAGCCACACTGCAGTATTCACTGGAAGCCTGTCACTGACTTGAGATTGATAGTTGGATTATTCCCTCCGCTGCCTGATGGGATCAATTAGACAACTGTCTGAAAAACAAACATAACATTTGATAACACTGAATTTTAATGAAGGGAGGAAAAAAATCGGTATGGTAGAACGAAAGTATTAAACTTGACACTGATTGTATTCTCAAATGTTTAGTGAACGGCTCTAATTGTTTCCAAACATGTAATTAGTTCTATATCCTCGGTAGGAAATTTGTTGCCAGCAATTTGAGATGGCATGACACGTCCTAAATGATAGTTATCGTGTTTTGGCAGGAAAATGAAAGTGCTGTGTAGAGGCAGGTGATAAATGGGCATGGGAAATACATTTACTCACAGAGTGAGACAATCAAGAGGCGTGAAACAACATTCAAAGAGGGGAAGATGGGTGAGAGTTAATGGGAATGACAATGTCAGAGATGTGAGCTTGGTGCTTTGTAGAAGAATGAAGCGATTTATGACTTTCATCAGACCATATTAGTGAATACCTTGGACATTAGGTCGTCTCTGGCACACCTGATGGTTGACCATGGTTGATAGATTGGACTGTAAAAGGCACCTTCACATTTGAATGAATACAATGGACAATTAGAACAGAGGTTTAAGAGAAATATGTATAGAAGAGGCCTTTTTTCAGTATGCATAATTATTTTATTTTTTTCCCACTTTTTAGTGTGAGATCAGTGTTGACTTTATATTTGCAAGGACATCTGAGAACATCAGGACCTGAAAAGGGAGCAATTAAATGCTAGTGCCTGGCAAACATTGGCCACTTTGATCAGAGTACTTTACTGACACTGCAATCCGGTTGTTCAGTGATGATGCGACGAATCCTACTTCCGGGCCTAAAGTAGTCTGCGTTTAATATGGCTTTTGTGTTGATAACATGTTTAATGTTATGTATTTTCTTCTATTTGATCTCAAAAAGCTCCTAAAACAGTCAGTGATGACTGTTGACCTCCCTCGGCTTTTATTACCACTAATCATTTATTTAAGCTCAGTTTTTAAAACCTTAGGATGTAACTACAGCCCAGCCCATGCAGCAGTACATGAATGACTAACCTCGTATTGTGGATGGATTATCTCAGTTGTTCTCCTGGCTGAAGTTTGGTCCTTTTACAGCATCCTGCCATGCCATTACATTTGTTCCTGACCACCGAGAAGACTCACGTTAACTTTTATCGAGTGGAAAAAAAGTTAGCTTGTTTATATTATGCTAACATAGCTGTGTCGCTAGCACATCATTATATACCAGCTAGCCCAACTTCAGTAACCCTACAAACGTCACTGCTGTTTAGTTTTCTGTCTTCATTTATGCTGGAAGTGATAGCAGAGCTGTACGTTTTAATTTGTTTCCAAAACCCTGCAGTCAGGACATGCTATATTGTATTTAGATAGAAGCTAGCGAGCTAACTCCCTGCTAACTTCTAACTCCGTTAAATGTCATAAATTCCGTTTTCATGGATGCCTGGATGTTAAACTCAATTGTTACACCTGGTAGAGCAGAACGCTGATCATTTTATTAAAGATGAAAGACTTTAGACAGTTTTTCAACTCTCACTAATGCCATAGTGATCGTTTGATATATGGACCTGCAGCGGAGTTTAGGCCCAGACACGGCTAGTGACGTCAGACTGAACAACCGGATATCAATTGAGAACTTTAAATTTGGGAAAATAGTCCCCCTCTTTTGGGGGTTACAGTTATTATAGTCATCATACACATTCCCTTTTCCTCGCACCATAAAAGGTAAGAAAACTAAACCTTTTCGGTGGTTACTGTCAGTCATTTAAATGCATGAACTGTTCCTCTGCCTTAGTAAATGCTTTGAGTCATTGGTGTCAATTAGTCCTAGAATTTCATAATGGCATTTCCATTTGAGTGGATAGTTTGAAACAATCAATTTTGTCTTTTTATTTCCTGATTTTAATACCTGCTGTGTTTTTAGATAGATGGCATACTTTTAGTTTTATAGAACATTACTGGGAGAATCACCGCAGCTTTTTTTTAAGTCTCTGGAAGTCGAGCATATTATCTGACAGGATTCATCACAGGAACATAGATTAGAAAATGCAGTGAAATTATTTCATTCCTGTATATTTGATTTGATTTTTATTGAACCCTGACAGTTTGTGCTGCTGATGGGAACCTTTGAACACTCCCCAGACAACAAAGAGCCAGAAATGTATAGTGTGAAGCAGGGCTGCGGATAAACCACTTAGTTACTTTGGGGTACTTGATTATACGATGTCAGTTTTACCAATGAGAACCTACTTATGCTTATAAGAGACTATAGCATGAAGTATGTGCTGTTCTACTGGGTCAAGTGTTGCAGGGATCTTTCAATAGGTTGGTTGTGCTGCATGTAAATATTGTCTTAGGAGGGTTAGAGAAAGAGAAATTTCCAGAATGTCCAACTATAATCTGTTTTCCTCTTTATTCAGCAGGCTAGAAAGTCCACCTTCAGAATTGGTTTTGGTGTTCTTGCTATTGTTTTGTGGCACATTGTGAACTGGATGAAACACACATCTAAAGCATATCATTAAACACATCTCTTACTGTTTGGCTACCATCTTCTTCTTACTTTGAGGAGTCTCCACATAATGTGGCTCCCTCACACTATTCCTAACATCCACCTTTGTTACACCAGCCCTCTGTATGGCCCCTTACCGACACTCAAGAGTCTTCGGTGGTTTCTTTTTCTCTTACCTGGTGTTTCAAGTATCCTTTCCAGTCTATCCACTGTCTGCACATGCCCAGACCATGTTAGCTTTGCCTCTCTTACTTTTTCTCATAACTCCATAACCTCTGCTGTCACCCCGGACTCATCTCCCACTCCTCCCACTCCTCCCACTCATCTACATTTACTACCTCTACTCCTTATTTTACCGTTACATCTGTTCTGTGTTGCTTTAAGTTTTATTCCTCTTCTCTCCAGTGCATACCTCCACCTCTGCAGGTTCCCAGCATCTGTTCCCAGCTCTCACTACAGATCAAAATGTCATCTGCAAACATCAGTCCATCGAGACTCCTCCCTGACCTCGTCTGTCAACCTGTCCATCACACTACAAACAAAAAGGGGCTCGGAGCCAATCTCAGATGGAATCCCACCCCCAGCTCGATTCAATCTGTCACTCCTTCCACATACCTCACCGCTGCCTCACTGTCCTCATACATGTCCTGTATCACCGTCACACACTTCTCTAGATCCACAGAGACTCAGTAGTAGCGCCTTCTGACCTGCTCTGTACTTCTCCATCAGCACTCTCAAAGCAAACATCACATCTGTAGTGCTCTTTTTCAGCATGAAGCCACACTGCTGCTCACCTCTCTCCTTAACCTAGCTTCAAAAACTCCAGAGCTGCTTTGCATGTTGAACTGCTCTCTCTGCAGAGCAAAATTGCCACTAATTCACTGCACAGTTGAGAGCAACATTGGGCTGACACAGCTACTCTATATATCATTAATAAAGGTTGACGGTCCTGCAAAAGTCTTGGAGCTTTCTTTTTACAGTTACTATGATGTGGTGCATCTCATGCCTGGGTTCTACTACTTTGATGAGAGCACAAAAACTCATATTATCTCCAACTGACAACAGCTGGTCAGTGTATTGGGGAAGAGCTTGTTATTTTCACAGGCTGGGAGTCGTCTCTGGACGTTTTCTTTGGCTTCTTCAGTGCTTGCTGAAAAGCTGCCTGTTGTCGTTTCCTACTGTATGCTTTAGTAACTCCTTAAACTCTGCGTTTATTGAAACTGGCTTTTCAGATGTGTTTTTCATTCCTGTTTTTTGACATTTTAACACAGAATAGCAGAGCACAGGATTTGCTTTGTTTAGTCATTGGTAGTTTTACAAATATGCATGTGAGTAAATGAGAATGGCACAGTTTCCAATTCTGATATTTTGTGGTAAAGATAATTGGCTTGAAGAAACTAGGAAACAATTGCTCCAAGTACTGACCAAAATAATGAGCCAATTGATGTACAAATATAGGTATCAACATGACCCTGCTGACTATTATTGGCACACTGACTATTATTCATCATTTATTTCATTTGTGATACCTGAAGAACTTTAAAAGTAGCCTGTTATTTCTGTAAATACTTCCTTGTTACCTTTGAACAAATAGGGGAAGAATAGAAACAAAATCAAAACAAAGACCAGGATGTGAGGGAAAAATAAAAGATTGATTGGACAGGAGGTTATTCGTTCTGTATCAGTATTAGTGGGCTAGCGCTGAGAGCTTCTGTGACAATGATTGTGACAAAATTGAGTAGCCTGTTAGCCCTCAACTTAGTAAAGGAAAAAGAAGACAGATGGCAAAAAGAGAAGGATTTAGAAGGACAGAAATAACACAATAGGGCAGGAATCCATTGTACACAAACAGTGTAATGTCAGGAGACATGGATATTCTGTGGACAAAGATGCCTGCGGTCTCAGTGAAACCAGTTAGACCTGCCAACCTGCCCAGCTACAGTAAATGATGAGCTTCAGCTTGGTGAGAGGAGAGAGGGATGAAGGAGGGGTGGCGGTGCGGGGAGGTCAGCTCACTCTTCATTAGGCTGTAATTGAATTTCCACAGCCCGTGCAGGGAGGATGTTCAGCTCTCGCTCTCCCTGCAGGGGACTGTTGGCTTGCTCCAGCTTCCCAACCTCCCCAGTACTTTCAAGGTTAGCTCAGCTAATGGGCTAGTTTCTCCATGGATTTTTCTGCTCACCATCTGTCATCTGCATGTCTGACCATGTAGGCGAGTAGGTGCACACTCCATTATGTGATGCTGTGGTTACTAGAGAAAGAATACAGTAGGGGTGGGCAAAATAGCCCTAAAATTAATATCACAGAATTTTGAGAATTTACACTAACAAAATTTCTGAAATGATATAAAAAGCTGAACAGCGTTTTATTGATGCTCACAGCATGCAGACAGCAACATAAGTAGATGCATTAAGTAAAGGCATTTTCCATTATTCTTTTCCAGTGAGCTACTGTCACTGATGACATTCTTCCGAATTTGAAATGAGAATCTATTGAAACAAGATGCACCAGCAGCATTATAATGTAATAATGGTGAAGCAGCAGAAATCAAATGTAAGCACAAACTGTAAAATAACTGCTTAACACAAGTTTATCCATAACTGTCACATAATAAAACATACATTTTGTACAGATCTTGGTTTGAGCCTTTTAACCATTTGCTTTAACGCCCTCCTTTACGTCAGTCATTTCCATCCACCTCATGTCATATGGAGCGCATCTACTGAGTGCTCCAACGACTGGTGGAGTCATTTTAGATTTGGGTTGCAAAAGTTCCTAAAGTAGTCAAAAAGTTTGTTTCCACTTTTAGAGGATCATTTTCATGCAAAGTACTGTTTTGTTGGAGGTTGTTGAAGTAACTCGCTTTCCTGGCACTAAATCACTATCGGAGGCTGACACGCCCGGCCTGGTCTTATTGTTGTGCGCACCAGGAAAGGCATGGTGTTGCTATAGCAATATTATTGCCATTACGATGACATTTTTATATTATATAAAAGTTCATTGTGAAATAATCATAGAAGATATGATATGGAGCAGCTTTACTAGGAGTGCAGAATGCCACCTCTGTCCTGACTCAGAGGACTCAGCAGTGTCTTATTGTTAAAGCTGTTCACAGACTCCAAAAATGAGTCTGTAGGTGGCCTGTGTCTAAATCCTCAAGTGACTTTGAACAGTTATAAAAGAGAGTTGGTGTAAATTTTGTATTTTTGTATTTTCTTTTTTGTATTCATTGATAATGTGCAAAATAGAACTTCATAAACCTCTGCAATCTTTGTCTTTGTTTTTCACTGGTGGTAGACTATGGTATGGACTATGGCAGATTAAATGAATGAAAAAGTGCTAAATAATGTTTTAAAACATGAAGGTCCAGTGGGACACAGGCAAATGTCTCCTGGCTGCTAACCCTACAGAACTGGAAGCTATGCCACCAGTCTATTTCAGTGTCCTGACTAGATCCCTACGATGGGCACGTTACCTCTCTGTGGTCGCTATTGTTTCAGCCAGTGCAAAGAAGAGCTGCAGGCAGTAGCCTCAAGGAATGGAGACTATACTTTAAAATCCATATAAATGGTGTACAGCATGTGCTTCTGAGAAGGTGACCCCAGTCGTTCTCAGTGTTCTTGTCTGCATTGCTCACCTGTCATGTCATGTTTAATTTGGGGGAGCTAATGTTGTTTCTCTAATAAAGCCGTTTTGAGGGCCAGGGGGTAAAAGGCGGTGCTTTTTGTATTTTTTTTATTTTTTTTATTTTTTTTTTTATGTTACAGGAGAGGCTGTGCGAAGTAGTGGAGCATGTTATGTTTTATCAAGTGTTTGCCTTTTTAATTGGCGTATGCTTTAGAGATGAGAGCTGTTCTCTGGGGAGGCTGACTTCATTAGCACCTGTAAGCATCCAGATATGTTGGAGAAAAGTGAAAAATTGAGCGAGACAGAGAGCGGCACATAAAGATCTTTGTTTTCCAAAAAATTCTTGCCACAAAAGATTTCGATTCAAAACGTGTCCAGTGTTCTGTACCCAGCTGTGACTTACAGGGATCATTTGCATGTATATTAGTGCAAATGTCTGGCACTCTGCCAGTGTAAAGGAGACAATCTTAGTATCAAAATAATTATCCATATAGGTTAATAGTTGAGCACAAAACAAAAGAGAAGGGGAGGAACAGGGGAGAGAAATGTACAATGATATGAAAAATGGTCAATAATACAGGGGATAGTTTGAGCTGGAGAGCTGTTACTGTGCTTTAATGGCCTTCTCTGGAGAACAGAGCCCATTTGTCTGCTGTGCAATTTGGAGAAGGAAGAAACTCCAAAGTAAGCACCTGGAACAATTAGTGGCTGTACGCTAGCTGAATGTTCAGCTTTTCACCAAATCTGAGACGTGTTTTATTACCTCCTATGTAGGGATGGGTATTTATAAGATTTTCACGATTCCGATTCCATTTTCGATTCTGTTTAACGATTCGATTCTTTATCGATTCTCTTATCAATTCTTTTTTAAAAAGAAGATTAGCTTAGAACTTTGTTTTATATCTTCTCTTTGAACAAGATAGAAATTTAGAGGTAACATGGCCTTACAAACCCAACTGTGAGATCTTAAGAGATCCAGCCTACGGTTCTTCCATGGGGTGTCACAGGGTCCCCAGGAAAAAAATTTGTAAATATAAATTAATAAAATGAATACTCTTCTGTAGCAATAACAAAGTATAACATAAATTATTCTGTAGCAATTACACAAGAATATCCAGTAATGTCCCTGCCTACAATTAAACACATTCACTTACCGAAAATCGAGGGCATCTGCTGTGGCAAATGGGTGCAAGCCTTTGACCACAAACTTGTCTGTCCTGGCCTGAAAGGAGACTCTACCGGTAGACTGCAGCGACAACTGCCAGCATCTGAGCCAGCCAGACTCTGTCTGTCTCTTCGTGGTCGCCTAAATGCACAGTAATGGCAGGTTTGTAATAAGGCAGATCGCGCTAACATAATATGCACTGTTAGTTGATTATTTACCTGCCGCATTAACAGGAGAGGACGTGCAAACGTTACCGCTGCTGCTGGGTTGAGATTCACGAGTCGAGCGGAATTAAAAACACGACATTCATTTAAGGTCATCGTGTGTTTTGTGAACAAATACTTTTGCATATTCGTAGTGTTTCCTCCCTTAAATGAAATATCTACTTTGCAAGTATTGCAAGTTGCCCTGTTGTCATCCGTTCTCGTAAAGTATAATCAAACTTTTGAGCGTTTAAGCCGCTTAGGCGCCGTGTTTCCTGCCAGATAAATGACGCTCCGCAATGTGGTGACGTCATTCGGGGCGACTGGAATCAATAAGGGAATCATTTACAAAAATGGCAAACAATTCCAAGGAATTGGAACAGTGGGAACGGCAGTTTTCGATACCCATCCCTACTCCCATGCATATTGGTGTAACATTTGCTGCGGTCTGAGACTGTCTTGATAAATAGAACTTACCTTTAATGCACACCAAGTCACGTGATCACTCCTTGCTACAGCAAATGTTCCCTCTGTTTTCTTCAGGGCAGAGCTATTGTTTACTGGCCGCTTTATGTTACTAACCTGACCTGCAAACTTAGGGAAGTGACTAACAGAATAAGATGAGCAGTAGAACTGCTTCCCTGTGAAGCAGGGGTGTCCAACTCCAGGCCCCAAGGGCTGATGTCTTGCAGGTTTTAGATCTCACCCTGGGTCAGCACAACTGAATCAAATGATTAGCTCATTAACAGGCCTCTGGAGAACTTCAAGACATGTTGAGGCGGTAATTTAGCCATTTAAATCAGCTGTGGATCAAGGACACATCAAAAACCTGCAGGACACCGGCCCTTGAGGCCTGGAGTTGGACACTCCTGCTGTAAAGGGTATATGGTTTCAGCGAGGGTGAGGAACTTGGATATTTGTGAGGGACTCAGATTTGAGCTGGTGCTCCTTCCACATTGGAAGAATCCAGTTAAGTTGCTTCTGATCTCCTGGACACCTCCTAGGTTTGGTGTTTTCGGCATGTTCACCTGGTGGGAGGCGTGGAGGGGGGGGAGTTGAATCCTTTTATAATAGGAAGTAACTGCTAGGAGGGAATTAAAGAAGAGACTAGAGAAACAAGATTATAACTATAAATATTTTTTTGGCAGATCAAGAACTAGACAGTCAAATTATGTGACAACAGGAGGCAGCTGACGTATCTTTAATCCCACATAACACTTCTTCAAAACAGACAATTAAGGAAGGCTTAAAATCACAAACCAAACCAATAAGTATATAAAACCCCTCCATTGACACTCAAAAGAGAAGTGTTTGTGTTTTAGTTTGCATCATGTACATTTGTTGGCATGAAGGTGTTTAAGCACACATGATAAGTGTTATTGAAAAATGACTTATTGATCCAAACATCCAGCGTGCCATCACGCTTTGCCATTTCTTTCCTTTATTCCTAAACGGTACATAGAAGAATACAAAGTGAGCAGTTTGATGGCTGTTGTTGCTTAACAAATAATAAAGCACATCATACAAAGACTAAAGAACTGAAGCATAGTTTTGAGAATTGATAGTATGAAAAATATTGCTTATGCCAAAGGAAAAAAGCATTTGTTTCCTTTCTGAATTCTTCTTCGCTTGGCCTGAAACAAAGGTTGGGTTATGAAAAAGCTAAATGTAGTTGAGCCATCGAGTTTAATTGATTTAAAAAATCACATTGGGAACCAAAAGCTTATATTTTCAATAAAATATTTTTTTGCTATTCCATTGTCAACAGAACCTGGATGATAGTATCTGTGACAAAACTTAAATTCTCAGGTCCAAGCTGGCAGTCTGTTCAGACCGTGGAAATGACTCTCAAGGACTAACAATCCCCACAGGGATATTTTTATAGCAGTCGACAGCAGCAGTACGGGGCTGCTTGACAGGATGAGGTTTGGAGATTTAGAGTGAGCACAGCATCAGTGCTGCCACGTTAGCAGTGACTCTGTCTTTGTAGCTGTTGCTGTTCTGTCTGTTTGGCCACTGGCTTCCTCTGTCATATCAAATGCTCCCACTTCTGCCCAGTTTCATCTTTTTTCATTGTTTACATTTATTTTTGTTTTTTGCAGACTACTTCTACAGCTTTAAGCGCAATGCGTAAGCATTTAGAGAGTTGGTGTATTTCAGAGAGTAAACATGGAAAACAGTCAAATGCGTCAATGCATGCATATTCCTTTCTCACTGGTCCAATCTTCCCAGAAAGCTCTTCACACCCCAATAATATGAGCTTGGTTTGAATTATAAAATGTTTGATTTTTGCTTGTAGCTAGTTGGAGAAATTTATAAATTCAGTGAATCAATATGTGAAGCATTTGTGATTCCTTCTGGGCCAACATGGAAACTATTTTTTAACCAGTTTTGCCATTTGGCTCCTTTCTGCTGTTTCTGTGGATAGAAAAGCAAAACATGGTCTGAATCAGGGCAGACTGACCTGATCAGAAGAGCATGCTCTCTGCTAATGCCTCGCTTTTAATGGATTCCCTCTTAGACGCACTGACTGAATTTTTTTGCAGACATATAAGAGGTCAATTTCACTCGTAGACCAGAAGAAATGGAATGCAAGAACAAATTTTCTTTAAAAAAAAAAAAAAAAAAAAAAAAAAAAAGGAATACAGAGACAGGAAATTGTCCTTGAAACATTACCACCTATAACCTAGAAAACAACTGGAAAGCACGGATGAACTTTTAGCCTTTAGTCTCTTTAAATCCAGATTCTGAGCTTGCTTGTTGGTTGGATGAAGAAATATGTTTGACTGTGAAGGATATTATTTAGAGTGGGTCTGAAATAACTACGCTCTAAATGCGGTCCACCGATATAAAATCCAAATAAAAGAGAAAACCAACCATTAGCTGTAATAAAGCCAAAGTGGTATCAACCATTAGTGAAGTCCCTTCTTCAGGATTCAAGGTGAACATCTGGGCTATCTTGGTGTTTTAAAAATGAATTAGAGCAATGGGTGGAACTGAGTCACAGAGGGCAATACGACAAAGTATTTTCTAGGGGGTTACTGATTAAGTGGCAATAAGGTCATTTTCTGTACTAAAAGAAGTCTCCAACAAGTGTAATTACCTCCTGCTTGGATCTAGTATCCTCCTTTTTAAGGCAACATTTTCCATGTACATGGTCCTACATGTATAAAACACATCTTACTTCTAGTGTCCTATTTAAGGGAAATGGAAGAAACATGGAAAAACCAAAGAATTGAAATATGCAGGAGAACTGAGGCAGCCCCATAGAGGCGGTAGTGTTTGCTGTGAAGCAGGAGCTTGTGTGCCTGTGCTCTAAATGTTTGACAGTGCTTGAAGGCAGAAACATGAAATTGTCCGTCCTCTCCTTGCTTTTCAAAATATTGCTTTCATCATTTTATGATGTGACAGCAAAGTGCACATCTGTAATACATCTCTTATCATTGGCTCAGTAGATATTTAAGCAGTGTATATTTTGTGTGACTGGGGAAGATGAGGGGGAGTGTTCTTGAAAAAGAAGGGGAAAAAAATCCCTCAGACTGGCTTATGTCATCACGGACTTTCCGTCAGCATCCTTCTTTTTTTATGACTGTTGCCAAAAAAAAAAAAAAAGCTGCTTCAGATGTTTTCAGCTTTGGCTCAAAGAGAGGATGTGTGATAGAGTTCACAGAAGCAGCCGAATATTTTGGAGGAATAAATTAGCAGCTTGGTTCTTTGGTGCTGTGCCAAGACTTCTGGGAAGTAATCCAGCACGTTGGAAAGATGAGATTTGGATGACACATTGGATTCACTCTAATTTGAGGTTAATTGAATTGAAAATCCCCCCAGCTTCTACCAACACAACATATACAGGAAGGAATGATGAACTGTGTTATGGATGTGTTGGTTATTTTATACAGCTGGCGTTTCTGAACCCCTCAAAATATTCAACAAATCTGGATTATTGATCAGGATTACAGATGCTTCAGCTTTTTAGTCTTTGTTTTTTCTTCTTACTCTAAGGGGGTCTCTTAAAACTTTTTTTTTAAACAGGTTGCCGAATAGCTACATGTAGAAAAAGTTTCCAAATAAGAGTCAAAATGAATGAATTCATATATGTAACAGACAAGAAAAAAATTTGTCATATGTTTAAAAACAAATTAGAATTTTGGTAAAATAGCAATGTTAATTGTTAGCTAGAGGATCAACAATCAACCAAATTGGTAGCTAATTTAGTCCATCAATGGGTAAAATAGCTAAAATTATAAAACAAGAAGACTGAAATTTATAGTAAAAAAATATGGTTAACATAGGACATTCCTAGCTAGTATAATGTCCAAAGTTGAAATGGCTACCATCATCATAATCATCTTAGTTAATAGTTAATTATGGTTAGCAGTTTGTTCTTTTCTTTTTCTTTTTTTTCTTTTTACCTACCAAGGTGGATAAATATGTTTTAGCAAAATCAATAAATAAAATGGATAGCTTAAATTGTTATGAAACTAGTTGTAAAGTTATATTTTAAAGTATGGCCAGCAGTTGATGGCTAGCTGCACTTGGGTTACTTTTTCTTTTCTTTTTTTTAAATATTGATATTTTAGGCTAACAGTTGAAATAGCTAGCTAACAACCTAGATTAACTCTCAAACGTTTTAGCTTGACATAATGAAAAACTAGCAAGTGGGATAGTAGCTATTTAAAGAAGATGAAATACTAAGGCAACAATTAAACACCGGTTAAGACAGAAACCATACCTGTTAAACGGTAACCTGAAAGCAATGCATCAGTAAATGATGAGTTGTAAACGTCGACATACGGTTTAAACTGAATTTAAATTAACACATTTGCCACGTCATATCCACATCAGCAAATGTTTAAGGATTTTTATCCATTAAAATGGGTAAATATGCCATTGAAGGCGGAATATTTACCCTCATGCATAATTTTCATGACAAAACTTTTGTGATTTCCCCCAATCCCAGGTTTCTCATGGTTATAATACAGGGGATTTTTCATCTTTATATTAAACAAAAGATATTGCACCATAAGACCCTGTACACTTTTTAAATGTTTTTTTTTTTTTTTTTTTTTTTTTTTTTTTTTTTTCTTTTAAATGACATCAAACAGCATATGGACATTATGATGGCAGCTTCAGTTCATCCTTTGTCTTTTTTTTTTTTTTTTTTTTTTTTTTTTTTTTTTTAATAATAGGACAGGGAATGAATGAGAAGAAGGGAGAGAAAGAAAAAACCCAAGGAAAAACGTAGAAGGGGGGAAGAGAGACAAAAAAAAAAAAAAACTCCTGGTCACCTGTATGAGAAAAACAAACAAACAAACAAACAAACAAACAGAGGAGACAGCAAACAACAAAGAGCAACATAATAATAGAGAAAACAAAGCACCATCACAATAAACTAGCTAGTCATAGATATCAGTATTTACTAAGTAATAAACGATATTGTGCAGCACGCAAGATAGACAGCGCACAGTGTGCTTTGAGGCAGCAGCCAAGAAAGCTTTAGTCCGCGTCTGTGAATACCCATGTGTGCATACCTGTGTGGATCAGCATGCTTGCATTCCAAAGGTTTCTCCATGTAATGATCTGCTAGGGAGTGTGGGGGGGCCACAGCCCCATCCTCCAGGGTGTGAAGCGGGTATGGAGGAGATCAAAACTCCAGACATCCAGAGGCCCCCAGAACACAAGAGACCATGGAAGACCAACAGAGGGGCAGCCGCGCCACTGTTCCAGTAAGAGCTGAGGAGAGTCCCAGATGAGGGCTCACTCAGCAGCCGCGGAGCAGAAGCCAGGGGGGGTTGCAGTGACGCGCCCGTGAGCTCCGCCGGCCCCCAGCCGCGCCTGAGTGACCGAGCCCTAGGCCGAGAGGCCGGGGGCACCCCACCTCCAAAGGGGCCCGAGCGAGCCCCAGGCCCCAGGCCCCGACAAGCGGCCGCCAAGGAGTGAGCTGGTGTGTACCCGGACGCCCACCCCCAGACACAAAGAACCACCAACACACCGACACCTGAGGGAGTCCGCCACCGGCAGGGGAAGTGGTGGTGGGTGGAGATAGGCCTCCAAACCTTGGAGGGCCTGAGATGTCCCCAGAGAGGTGGCGTCTGATACCCAACCTGACATATAGACACAGACATACAGGCACACACAGACACAAACATCCATTCCCACCCTCATGCTCTCATATGCACTCACTCCACACTCAACCAACGTGGAGACAGACATAAAGAGACGCTGTACACACAATCACACTCCCCAAGCGTACTCTACAAACCGGGTCTAGGTACCCTTGCCCCTGGAGGGGGGAATTGCACCCAGACCCAGGTGGTGTTACCCTTTTCCCTGCGGTGGGGAGAGGCAGACCACCCCGACTCCGCAGCAGCAGGGAGGCCCCACACCCCAGACCGCAGTCGGACGGCCAACTCCTCCTACTAGCCCCCCCGCTCCAGCAGCCGCAGAGAATGGTGGGTGGGAGAAGACTCCAAACCTCCCTCCACCCGCTCATTGTAGTTGGTTGATGCATATGTGTTCTAAGGTGTCAAATTAAACCCAGGAGGGCATGAGCTACCTGCCCAAGGAGCAGCAGTAAGCGCAATGGTCCCTCCTGCTAGCCCTCAATGACTAAGTGTATTTAAAATTGAGAGGTGGCAACGAACGTCAGGTGGGTGAGTATAACACCCTGATGGTGGTTTGGACTCCGTGATTGTGCCCACCCCCAAGATCCTCTATGTATGTTAATTAGAGAGTTTGAATAATTGAATGTATTGTTTTCTATTTTTTGGGATTAAAATTGAGGCAGAGGCAGCCTAGAAGGGGACAGGGGGGGGGTAGCCTCCTCTGCACTTTAAATATTGAAAGGTAGTTTTGTTCCAATCTTTGCAAATTTGCAAAACATTTTTGTTAAGCAAAATGAGGCGCGTTGAAGTTGTGGATAAAGTTAAGTTGATGTGATTAAATATTTTTATAGTTGATATTGTGATTTTTTTTTTTTTTTTTTTTAAAGTGAGTTTTTTTTCTTGTTTAGCATAGTTTCTTTGCTATAATGTGTTTGGAAGGTGGTCTTCATGATTACTTTTGAGGTGCTACTAAAACTGGTATTTATTGCATGTACAGTATCTTGGTCAAATTCATATTAATCTTTTCTGTGATCTGGTGGTTCTGGGGCTGAAAGATCTTGGGAACCACTGTACCAGTTAAATACTTGCTCTGGTGCCCACGTTTCACCCTGACCTCTTCTTTTTTTTTCCCTCTTAGTTTTATTGTTTGTGGTTTAATTCTAATAAATGACTAAGAGGAAGATGCATTCCTGGAACAGAAAGAGATTGAAGGCAGCGATTGTTTGTTAGTTCGGTAAATGGGGTCTACAGAACTGACCCCGGCATCGACGATGTCCGAGCCCTCTTCATGTCCTGGATTTCACATTCTAATAATGACTAATGTGTTTGCCGATGTCAGCCTGCTCTCATTAGAGTGATTTATAGCCCTGGCAGTTTTCAGTAAACCAGAGGAGCCGTATTCCAATTTATTCAGGTCAAATTAACCATTCATAATTAGACACCATAACCTTTCCCGCTTTCCTTTCCTAGTCTGAATGCGCTTTACATGAAATGCAAATGTTCATTGTTTAATCTCCCTGCTTGTCATTAGGGAGGCTATGTAAGAATCGCCCCATGCAGGGCAAAAGTTTAGCCTGAATCAATCTCCTAATGCTTAATAGCTAATGGGCTGATTTATTGCCATGTAATGAAGGTGAAGGCCTTCTTTTCTCTAATGGTGGCATTGACCCTATGGAGCCCCTCAGCCATTATTCCAATGTCAAAACTGTGTAGCTTATATTATTGCTGCAATGACTCATTTTAATATAAAGTATATCACCTATAAACTTACTAATCTCCAATTACTCGGCTGTAGGAATTATTTGAAAGATTTTACAAGTACAGAATTGGCAAGTATTCTGAAATCTGTTACATTATATTGATTTTTTTTTTATTATATAATGAGACCTGAAACACACACACAGAAACATTTTGTATTAAGGTTGGGTGATTTTTTTTTTTTTTTTTTTTTTTTTTTTTTTTTTCTCCCCCCTCAAAAAAATTTCCAACCAACCATAATCCGTCCAACCACCAGTAACTGGTGATACATCCATGGAGATGTATGTATATCTGTGTCACAAGATTATGTTAAAGGCACATAAGTCATCAGGAGGGAGAACAACAGTGCTTATATTTTATCTCACTACATACATATTTGTCAGCCACAACATTAAAACCTCTGACAGGTGAAGTGAATAACATTGATCATGCAATAGCCTCCTGTGAGTCTTTGGGCTGTGATATGTCATGCATTTTGAGGTTACCTAGGCATGTACAACCTAGCTAAAGGCTATTGTACACTCCTCAGTGTCATTGGCTTCCCCCAGCAGGACATTATGTTCTGCCACAAAACAAACTGCCCGGGAACAGCTGAAGAAACATGACAATGAGCCCAAGGCACTGACCCAACCTCCAGCCTCCCGCCTCCCCAGATCCCAATCCAATCTAGAATTGGCAGCATTCAGTGGACCTAGCCTCCTCCATAGAGGCTGCAGCCCACAGCCCACATGTCCCACAGGAGCTACTGCCAGCATTTTGGTTACAAACACCACAGGATATCCCCAAAGGTCCTGTTGTAATGCCCCAGACAGGTCAGAGGCATTTTGGTGGCGTATAAGGAAACAACCCAATGTTAGGCAAGTGCTTTCAGAACTTTTCCAACTATCAGAACTTATGCCAGTTTTAATTGGATTGAGAAGTGGGGCACGTCGGGTTGTCGGTCTATCACAGGACCAACAGGGAGAGACAGAAAGTTGGATTTCATTATCACTTTGCTAAATAAATTATTTCCTGGCTTTAAAGTATTTTTTTTAATATTTCAAATTGGATAGGGCTAATTAGAGCCAGACCACTTGAGGCGGGCTGCATCTCAATTGAGGCCTTCAGGATTACGTAGCGGAGACCTCTGTGACAGTTTGATAGACAGCACCTCTCACTCTGGTCTTGATTACTGCTGTTGTCTAATTCGCTTTGCTTTGCTTTAATAATGTCTGATTGGGGAGTGTTTGGACCAGGTCCTGTCTCTTTGGACTAGCTGGGAAATGATGGTGAATTTTGGTGTTAGGCTTCAAGTGATGAGCTGTCATCTTCTTAGCCTCAGTTTCATTAAAAAGTTAATGAAAGTTAAAAAAAAAAAAAAAAAAGGATGAAGGGAAAGTGTGAGGATGGAGACAAATCGGAGGACCAGCTGGCGTCTGGTTTGTTGGTTTTGGCCAGTTCTCCCATTTTCAGTGCCTCTGATGTCTGTTGGGATTAGGAGTACCTCTCCAAGAGGCAATGGCTGCCAAGCAGCATCAGAACAGAGACGAGCGGAATGAGGGATGAAGGTTGGGAAGTGAAGCAACAAAGGTAGAACAAAAAGTGAAAGAATTACAGCTGGAAAGAAACAACTGAGTGCAGAGATAAAGACACTGTCAGTCATTTGAGCAGCTGCAGATTACAGTTTGAAGGTGTAAAAGGACTGCCGCCTTTCCTCCTTCTACCCTTCTGATATTCAAAATCCAATTAGTGGACGTGTTAGAGGGAGCTCCTTTGTGACAGTGGGCCATTTGTAAGGAGGAACACTGACAGAGGTAATATTTTAATGTAAAGCGTATCTTCCTTTATTATGTATATAATGTTCTCTTTTTGTAGTCCTGAGAAATGTTCTTGTTCACATTTTTGATGTTGATGCAGAGAAGAGGTGCAAAAGAGAAGAAAAAATGGTACAATGAGGCACATTTATTTGTCTGAGTCACACTGGACCTCATTCGTGTATTACTATGAATGATTTAGACTTCTTTAAATAGAGGCGATATAGTGATGGGCTTGTGATGTGCCTGCAAAAATTTTGCTTGAAGCCTCAATGGTGTCCCTTCTATGTTAGTTAGTTCTGTGTTAGCTTTTTGGGGAGCTGGAAGCTACCATGTTTGGACAAGAGGGTGAAGTACCAAAATGATGAGCTTGGATAGGTATTTGCACATGAAACTTGTATGAACAATTCACAGAAACACATGTTTTACTCTGTTAATTGGTGTTGAGAAACTATTAGTGCTAATAAAATGGTAGACTCTAACTTAACAGAATGGAAACACAACCCATCTTTGCTGTGTTTGATACTTCTGTGCAGGCTTCTTTTTTTTAGCCCCAGAGATTGCAGCATGGATATTGTTCAATGAAAGCAGAGTTTGTTGGGTTTGCAAGGTCTTAACTTTATAATGTAATGTGTCCTAATATATTGTGAGTTAGCACTAAATAAATACATTTTTAATTGAGTTGGTCAGTACCTTAGAATGGTGAAGGCACACTTTGATCATGACGTCTTTCTTCTTCTTCAAAAAACCCAAGCCTCTGCAAATGATTTTTGACCTCAAACCATGTGCTCAAAGAGACTTGATGTGACATTTGTTGCGTTTTTGTTTTCTGGCGCTGTAGTTTGACTGTTTGGTGAGCTGGAACATGATCCTCTGCAGAGTCACTGTAGACGTCAGATTTGGAGGCAATTAAATCATTTGTCTAACAGTAGACAGATGGATTAAAAGACAGTGCTGAGTCATGTCTGTCTGTTGGAGACTATTTAGGAAGCACAATTTGTTTGGTTTGCTTTTCCAGTGCATCTGTTTTGTCTTTGCTCACAGTGGATAACATTATAACTGCGACCATTCACGTCCAGTTGGTTTGTAACATATAGCGTCTTATCAAGATGTTCCCCTTTTGAGGTGGTGTTAAGTGCAAA
>NC_039311.1:29672989-29687989 GCF_900246225.1 Astatotilapia calliptera | reverse complement strand
GTCTAAAGCCACAAAGCTTGGAAACGACTTTTCTGCACCATCTGTTGTCATAACCTGCTCGCCATCGTGTGTGCCTCCTTCTGTCCCTCTCAGACCGAATCGCCCAGAACAGGAAGACTATCGTATGCCCGATGATTGATGTCATCGACCACGACAACTTTGGCTATGAAACACAGGCGGGCGACGCCATGCGAGGGGCGTTTGACTGGGAAATGTATTACAAGCGGATCCCGATCCCCACAGAGCTGCAGAAGGACGACCCCAGTGAACCCTTTGAGTGAGTGACTCTGATACTTGGTTAGGGATTTTTTTTATTTTTATACCCATTATCTGATTGTGCCATGACTAAATGCATGCATCTGTTCCATGGGTGACCCCAGTGGGACTTAAAGCTTTTCAACTGGGTTTGTCTGAGCTGTGCACCTCTGAATGATTTACACCACACCGTGTTTATTCACTGAAGGTCTTTGTTGGCACTGCTATGCTCATACACGCGTTTACACCTGAGTGTTGCATAGGATGGATACTAAAGCACTCGACTACTGCCCCATTAAGCTGCAAAACATGAAAATGAATTCCATTTCCAAAGTGGATAAATGCCAAAATCCCAGTCTTACATTCCAGAGTGTACAGAGAAATGGAAGCTTTCTCGGATTTCAATGAACGAGTGTGGCGGTGAAGTGAAGCTGCCAGCTCGCTGTCTTAAATGTTGTCTCTGATTTTTAATGCCAGTACAATATCTATATCAAAAGCTATGTCATTATAAAAGACTGATTATGTTGCAGCACTGAACTATGACTTACTTGGTTTTTCTTGTCAGGTAGGGTTTATGAGTGGGAAAAGAGCGACATTCAGCTATTTTTATATTATTTTGCTACTTCAGTTAGGGCAGAGCTCTTCAAGGAATTACTTAACCTTTACTTTTAGCTGCTATTGTATTAGCTTTTATGCAGCAATAGCTTAAAAACAGATCTATGTAGATCTGTGAGTTCTAGAGTTAAAACAATTTAGAGATCGGTGGATATTTAGGTCATTTCACAGTCACCTCATGTTTTATACAGCATGACAATTCCAAAAAATGCAGTTTGTCAAATGGCCTCAAACTAAGTCAAACTCTAGCTAATAAGACGAAACTTTATAAAAATGAAATGGGAAGTGATTCATTTATTTATTTTTCTAACTCAGCCATATAGAGATATTGAGAGACGGGTGCCTTCGCTGGGCTGCAGCTCAGCTTATTCAAGTCATTAGGTCCACTTCCAACAAACACAGTTGGAAGTGGACCTTCCAACTGCGTTTGTGCTATTTGGAGCATTTGTAATGCAGTTGTCTGGCAAATCATGTGGCCCACTGTGTGGTTAATTGTACTAAAAACCCACTGAAAATGTCTATGCTTCAGGTTTGGTGAGTGAAATTCTACCCAATTATTTGTACCTGCAGTAATTAGCAGGTATTGGTGTCTGTGTTGGACCCATGTGGTGCCTGGGTGCTCTTTGCACTAATTGACATTGCTAGCTTAGATGATAACTGGCACTCGACTAGGGCTGGGCCATATCATACTGTTCACGGTAATACCGGTATAATGTTGGGCAAAGATAAGAAAATGAAATATCGCGATAGAATATGGGTAAAACGCGCAGGCGCAGTGCCTTTGTTTTCATACGCACATGGCGGAAAAAGCATGGCGGCGATGGAGAATGAGAAGGGCGAAAGTGGATCGTTGAATGAAACGGATGAACCAGAATTGGTTTGTAAAAATGCTCCAACTTCAGTGGTGTGGAACTGGTTTAGCTTTCGTCCGTCAGATACACAACAAAGCACTATTTTTGGTAGAGCATGCTAGCGGTCCGTTGTTGTTACCGTATTTTTTTTGGAAAATACGGCGCACTTAAAATCAATCCTTTAATTTTTCTGAAAATCGACAGTGCCCCTTATAATCCCGTGTGCCTTATGTATGACTTCTGGTTGTGTTTACTGACCTCGAAACGATTTTATGTACACGGCGCTCAAAAATCTGTCAAATGTTTCAGTACGACTTTGCTGAGCTACGAAGCCACACCGCGGCGTAATTGTCGGAGCATTACGGCTGTCATAGGCAGGCGCCTCGCGGAGTGATACGTACTGTGCTTCAACATAATGTTACCGTATTGTGTGTGTATAACCTCTTTTTAAGTTTTGTGCATATTACACATGGTTATGCTGAGGATATGTCGGCCAGTTTCCACTGGAAACGCCTTTTGGTTAAACTGTCAGCAAGGAATTTGCATTTGCACTGTTACATTTTTATATAACTTTAATGCACATAAAAAAAAAAACAGCTGCTTGTTTAAGTGAAAATACATTGATGTTTTTTGTTTTGTTTTTGTTTTTTGCACCAATAAAGTTGAGGAGTTGTAAAGTATTTTGTCTAGTGTGAATTATATCGTCAGTTATATCGTTATCGCAAATTTTCAAATGTATATCGTGATAAATATTTTTGGTCATATCGCCCTGCTCTACACTCGACCCTCTCCCTTAAAAGCAGGATCCTAAAAAAAACAAACAAAAAACATATTGGTGATGACCACGATGCTGAAAGTGAACATCACAACCCAATGAGTGACATCATTGTGACTACAGTTGTCCCTCATATGGAGTTTTTTTAAATTGTTTATGTTGACGTTTCAAGCTGTTGGTTGGACAGAATGAGCTGAGACATTTTTGTGTGTGTGTTGTTATTTTTTGATAATTTGTGAGTCTCTTGTTTAAATGATTGGCTGCACATGTAGTTAACCATTTGAGTGTTGTCTATAAAGTTTCTTTTAAACAAAGATCAGTCACAGATTAATGTGTTTACAGTGTCATTGGATATTATTGGAATGTTTTGACCTTACAATATAAAGTGCCTTGAGGCCACTTTTGTTGAATTGATTCCCCGGCAACACTGCCTCTCTGCAAAGAAGCCTAATAGGTTTTTGCCATACTTTCTTCCCCTTTCTGTACCTTTTAAGTAATGGACGCTGAAATAAATAAATAAATAACCAAATAACTGCATGGGATGCCAAACACTCCATTTGTGAGCTTTGAGGGATTAGTTAGACATTTGTCTATGTTTGGATGCCAGAGAATATTTGACTATCCTGGGGAAATGCTGTAGGCATGATCAGGCGGTAATGCAGGAGGATAAGAAACTAAAGAAGAAATGAGCTGCAGAACAATCAGAATCAATCCTCATTTCGTGAATTAGTCTGCTCTTCTTACCCAATGAAATGACCTTCATCAGTGCAAATCCAATTTGAGTCGCAAAGATTTTCATTTTCACTCTGACATTGCAGCAGTGGAGAACGAGGCATGGTGGGCTGGCAAAATCCATCTCGGAGGTGTGCGTGCGTGTGTGTTTGAGGGTAATGGAGTATGATTTTTATCCCCGTCCTCATACCTCTGTCACTGTCCCTGTCCCTTTTGTTAATGCCATCAACACTCCCTTCATTTGTCTCTCCCCCCCTCGCTCTCTGTCTCTCTCTCTCTGCTTCTTTAAGTTTCATTTAGCAGTTAGCTCAGGCTAACAAGGTCAGTAGACTGAAATGGAGAATATCAACTTGAGCATTTGTAGTTTAATCTCAGTTGTTTGTTAGAAAGACCTGGACCATGCTGTCCTTTACCTCAAATACACCCAGAGATTCTGTTCCTTTGTAGGAATTGATACTTTGTCTGAGAAGATGGTCTAAAACGAGCAAACTTACCATTCATCAGTTGCAGTTAAAACAATAAATAAAAGTACAAAACTAACAGGACAATAAATATAATTTTCACAGGTCTGACAAATGCTGTTAACAACTTTGCCAAAATCAAATGTAACTTAAAGGTTATGAAATCATGATTTAATTTAAACATAATTGTTGTGGTATCATCAATCTGATTTACTCTGACAGCAGTCAAATGGGTACAGAGATTTTATATTCTGGCAAATGTACATGTTGAGCCCAGTACTTTACTTATGGTATTGCATTTTCTTGCTGCTTCTGGCCTGTTAAGGTCACTTTAGTCGATGCCGGTCAATATTAATTCAGTAGAGCTGCTCTGTGGCGGAGGGCTGAAGTCTGTACTGTGCAAATCCAATTTGCCATTTCCATTTCTATTGTGATTTTCTTTTATTGAAAAGAAATAAAGTTTAATGTTGACATGCGTAGGAAGGTAATTACAGGCATTCAGAGTGGTGGAATTTCCGTTCTCGTCTTTAAACACTACAGCAGTGTTTCGCAAACCCGGCTGGACAAATTTGTGGCCACCATCACACCGGTCGATGTTCAGCTTGCACTTCACAGTGTGGGTGAACAGGTAATCAAAAAGAGTCTGTATGGGGTCCTGGTACTAGCAGATGGTCTGCAGACTTTCACTGTGTGTGTGTTTGTGTCTGTTCAATATAAAGTAATGACATTTTTAAAGTAAATAGACTGTCCTGTCTGCACATGAGACTGGGACCCACGCTCTGGACAGATTGTTTTTAGTGTGCTACAACACTGAATTACGTTGACAAGGCGAAGACGGACCCACATTACAAAAGCAAAGAGGATCTTCGGTAGTGCTGGCTATCCACTTCATCCATCTTAAAAGGTTGACCGAGTCAGGTAAAGCATGAGATACTTAAAGACCTTTCAGGTAGTGATTGATCTGGAAATGGATCAGAATATATTTTTGTTTATTTTGTGGTTATTATCAAGAGATTGGGGTATTTTTGTCCCCCCTTTCTTGTACTTTATCCTCACTATAGAAGAACCATGTTATGGAGAGACACATTGACCCAAAAATAATGACGTTAACTGTGGTTCTGCACAGTTGCTACTCCTCTAAAAACCACAGTACTAAGAGCAGTGATGGGATTAACGGTGTTGCTTTTTTTCAGTAAGGAGTAATCTAAAGAATTACTATTCCTGTTGTTACAACGCCGTTACCGTTACTAACAAGAAAATGCGGTGCGGTCGCGTTACTATTTTTCAACAAACAGACGGTTGAAGCTGTGTTCAGCTTACTGCAGTTTATATCAGTTGCACGGAAGTAGCTGTTGCACGGAAGTAGCTGTAAGTAATCTGGGCGCTACAGCTTTAAGCAGCTGCGCGCGCTCCCGCGGGCGGCAATCACTGTCTGGTAGACGATCACTTTTTGGCACAACACCTGGGGCTAAAGGGGCAAAACAATCGCATGAGTGCTGCTGTTTGTCTGAGGAAGAATAAAGTAGTCGTGGTAAGCCAATCACATGACCACTTTAAGATGACAAAGCAACAAGGTGAGAGAGAGAGAGAGATAAAGACAGCAGAAAAAGAGAGAGAGCGAGTTTTGAGATGTGAGAGATTTGTGATGTTCAGCGTGTTTGGAGTGTGTAGTTACTGTGATGAAGATTTTGGGCGATATAATGCGTTTTTGTTAACACTTCATATAAATAGCTGTAACTTTTGATAGAAGACTCGGATACACATGTTTATGGCTTTATCTTATAGAACTCAAGGTCCCCGTGCTGGGAAAACAGGTTTGCAGCTGTTTGAGCTAAGATTTTCAAGTTATACACATAATGAAAACCTATACTTTGTTTCGGTCGAGTTCCCCATTCAAATGCATGTAACAGTGAGAAACGCACTGTCTTGGCGAAAGAAAGCGTTTTTGTACAACTTCATATAAATAGCTGTAACTTTTGATAGAAGACTCAGACAAACATGTTTATGGCTTTATCTTATAGAACTCAAGGTCCCCGTGCTGGGAAAACAGGATTTGCAGCTGTTTGAGCTAAGATTTCCAAGTTATACACATAATGAAAACCTATACTTTGTTTCGGTCGAGTTCCCCATTCAAATGCATGTAACAGTGAGAAACGCACTGTCTTGGCGAAAGAAAGCGTTTTTGTACAACTTCATATAAATAGCTGTAACTTTTGATAGAAGACTCAGACAAACATGTTTATGGCTTTATCTTATAGAACTCAAGGTCCCCGTGCTGGGAAAACAGGATTTGCAGCTGTTTGAGCTAAGATTTCCAAGTTATACACATAATGAAAACCTATACTTTGTTTCGGTCGAGTTCCCCATTCAAATGCATGTAACAGTGAGAAACGCACTGTCTTGGCGAAAGAAAGCGTTTTTGTACAACTTCATATAAATAGCTGTAACTTTTGATAGAAGACTCAGACAAACATGTTTATGGCTTTATCTTATAGAACTCAAGGTCCCCGTGCTGGGAAAACAGGTTTTGCAGCTGTTTGAGCTAAGATTTCCAAGTTATACACATAATGAAAACCTATACTTTGTTTCGGTCGAGTTCCCCATTCAAATGCATGTAACAGTGAGAAACGCACTGTCTTGGCGAAAGAAAGCGTTTTTGTACAACTTCATATAAATAGCTGTAACTTTTGATAGAAGACTCAGACAAACATGTTTATGGCTTTATCTTATAGAACTCAAGGTCCCCGTGCTGGGAAAACAGGTTTTGCAGCTGTTTGAGCTAAGATTTCCAAGTTATACACATAATGAAAACCTATACTTTGTTTCGGTCGAGTTCCCCATTCAAATGCATGTAACAGTGAGAAACGCACTGTCTTGGCGAAAGAAAGCGTTTTTGTACAACTTCATATAAATAGCTGTAACTTTTGATAGAAGACTCAGACAAACATGTTTATGGCTTTATCTTATAGAACTCAAGGTCCCCGTGCTGGGAAAACAGGTTTTGCAGCTGTTTGAGCTAAGATTTCCAAGTTATACACATAATGAAAACCTATACTTTGTTTCGGTCGAGTTCCCCATTCAAATGCATGTAACAGTGAGAAACGCACTGTCTTGGCGAAAGAAAGCGTTTTTGTACAACTTCATATAAATAGCTGTAACTTTTGATAGAAGACTCAGACAAACATGTTTATGGCTTTATCTTATAGAACTCAAGGTCCCCGTGCTGGGAAAACAGGTTTTGCAGCTGTTTGAGCTAAGATTTCCAAGTTATACACATAATGAAAACCTATACTTTGTTTCGGTCGAGTTCCCCATTCAAATGCATGTAACAGTGAGAAACGCACTGTCTTGGCGAAAGAAAGCGTTTTTGTACAACTTCATATAAATAGCTGTAACTTTTGATAGAAGACTCAGACAAACATGTTTATGGCTTTATCTTATAGAACTCAAGGTCCCCGTGCTGGGAAAACAGGTTTTGCAGCTGTTTGAGCTAAGATTTCCAAGTTATACACATAATGAAAACCTATACTTTGTTTCGGTCGAGTTCCCCATTCAAATGCATGTAACAGTGAGAAACGCACTGTCTTGGCGAAAGAAAGCGTTTTTGTACAACTTCATATAAATAGCTGTAACTTTTGATAGAAGACTCAGACAAACATGTTTATGGCTTTATCTTATAGAACTCAAGGTCCCCGTGCTGGGAAAACAGGATTTGCAGCTGTTTGAGCTAAGATTTCCAAGTTATACACATAATGAAAACCTATACTTTGTTTCGGTCGAGTTCCCCATTCAAATGCATGTAACAGTGAGAAACGCACTGTCTTGGCGAAAGAAAGCGTTTTTGTACAACTTCATATAAATAGCTGTAACTTTTGATAGAAGACTCAGACAAACATGTTTATGGCTTTATCTTATAGAACTCAAGGTCCCCGTGCTGGGAAAACAGGATTTGCAGCTGTTTGAGCTAAGATTTTCAAGTTATACACATAATGAAAACCTATACTTTGTTTCGGTCGAGTTCCCCATTCAAATGCATGTAACAGTGAGAAACGCACTGTCTTGGCGAAAGAAAGCGTTTTTGTACAACTTCATATAAATAGCTGTAACTTTTGATAGAAGACTCAGACAAACATGTTTATGGCTTTATCTTATAGAACTCAAGGTCCCCGTGCTGGGAAAACAGGTTTTGCAGCTGTTTGAGCTAAGATTTCCAAGTTATACACATAATGAAAACCTATACTTTGTTTCGGTCGAGTTCCCCATTCAAATGCATGTAACAGTGAGAAACGCACTGTCTTGGCGAAAGAAAGCGTTTTTGTACAACTTCATATAAATAGCTGTAACTTTTGATAGAAGACTCAGACAACATGTTTATGGCTTTATCTTATAGAACTCAAGGTCCCCGTGCTGGGAAAACAGGTTTTGCAGCTGTTTGAGCTAAGATTTCCAAGTTATACACATAATGAAAACCTATACTTTGTTTCGGTCGAGTTCCCCATTCAAATGCATGTAACAGTGAGAAACGCACTGTCTTGGCGAAAGAAAGCGTTTTTGTACAACTTCATATAAATAGCTGTAACTTTTGATAGAAGACTCAGACAAACATGTTTATGGCTTTATCTTATAGAACTCAAGGTCCCCGTGCTGGGAAAACAGGTTTTGCAGCTGTTTGAGCTAAGATTTCCAAGTTATACACATAATGAAAACCTATACTTTGTTTCGGTCGAGTTCCCCATTCAAATGCATGTAACAGTGAGAAACGCACTGTCTTGGCGAAAGAAAGCGTTTTTGTACAACTTCATATAAATAGCTGTAACTTTTGATAGAAGACTCAGACAAACATGTTTATGGCTTTATCTTATAGAACTCAAGGTCCCCGTGCTGGGAAAACAGGTTTTGCAGCTGTTTGAGCTAAGATTTCCAAGTTATACACATAATGAAAACCTATACTTTGTTTCGGTCGAGTTCCCCATTCAAATGCATGTAACAGTGAGAAACGCACTGTCTTGGCGAAAGAAAGCGTTTTTGTACAACTTCATATAAATAGCTGTAACTTTTGATAGAAGACTCAGACAAACATGTTTATGGCTTTATCTTATAGAACTCAAGGTCCCCGTGCTGGGAAAACAGGTTTTGCAGCTGTTTGAGCTAAGATTTCCAAGTTATACACATAATGAAAACCTATACTTTGTTTCGGTCGAGTTCCCCATTCAAATGCATGTAACAGTGAGAAACGCACTGTCTTGGCGAAAGAAAGCGTTTTTGTACAACTTCATATAAATAGCTGTAACTTTTGATAGAAGACTCAGACAAACATGTTTATGGCTTTATCTTATAGAACTCAAGGTCCCCGTGCTGGGAAAACAGGTTTTGCAGCTGTTTGAGCTAAGATTTCCAAGTTATACACATAATGAAAACCTATACTTTGTTTCGGTCGAGTTCCCCATTCAAATGCATGTAACAGTGAGAAACGCACTGTCTTGGCGAAAGAAAGCGTTTTTGTACAACTTCATATAAATAGCTGTAACTTTTGATAGAAGACTCAGACAAACATGTTTATGGCTTTATCTTATAGAACTCAAGGTCCCCGTGCTGGGAAAACAGGATTTGCAGCTGTTTGAGCTAAGATTTCCAAGTTATACACATAATGAAAACCTATACTTTGTTTCGGTCGAGTTCCCCATTCAAATGCATGTAACAGTGAGAAACGCACTGTCTTGGCGAAAGAAAGCGTTTTTGTACAACTTCATATAAATAGCTGTAACTTTTGATAGAAGACTCAGACAAACATGTTTATGGCTTTATCTTATAGAACTCAAGGTCCCCGTGCTGGGAAAACAGGATTTGCAGCTGTTTGAGCTAAGATTTCCAAGTTATACACATAATGAAAACCTATACTTTGTTTCGGTCGAGTTCCCCATTCAAATGCATGTAACAGTGAGAAACGCACTGTCTTGGCGAAAGAAAGCGTTTTTGTACAACTTCATATAAATAGCTGTAACTTTTGATAGAAGACTCAGACAAACATGTTTATGGCTTTATCTTATAGAACTCAAGGTCCCCGTGCTGGGAAAACAGGTTTTGCAGCTGTTTGAGCTAAGATTTCCAAGTTATACACATAATGAAAACCTATACTTTGTTTCGGTCGAGTTCCCCATTCAAATGCATGTAACAGTGAGAAACGCACTGTCTTGGCGAAAGAAAGCGTTTTTGTACAACTTCATATAAATAGCTGTAACTTTTGATAGAAGACTCAGACAAACATGTTTATGGCTTTATCTTATAGAACTCAAGGTCCCCGTGCTGGGAAAACAGGTTTTGCAGCTGTTTGAGCTAAGATTTCCAAGTTATACACATAATGAAAACCTATACTTTGTTTCGGTCGAGTTCCCCATTCAAATGCATGTAACAGTGAGAAACGCACTGTCTTGGCGAAAGAAAGCGTTTTTGTACAACTTCATATAAATAGCTGTAACTTTTGATAGAAGACTCAGACAAACATGTTTATGGCTTTATCTTATAGAACTCAAGGTCCCCGTGCTGGGAAAACAGGTTTTGCAGCTGTTTGAGCTAAGATTTCCAAGTTATACACATAATGAAAACCTATACTTTGTTTCGGTCGAGTTCCCCATTCAAATGCATGTAACAGTGAGAAACGCACTGTCTTGGCGAAAGAAAGCGTTTTTGTACAACTTCATATAAATAGCTGTAACTTTTGATAGAAGACTCAGACAAACATGTTTATGGCTTTATCTTATAGAACTCAAGGTCCCCGTGCTGGGAAAACAGGTTTTGCAGCTGTTTGAGCTAAGATTTCCAAGTTATACACATAATGAAAACCTATACTTTGTTTCGGTCGAGTTCCCCATTCAAATGCATGTAACAGTGAGAAACGCACTGTCTTGGCGAAAGAAAGCGTTTTTGTACAACTTCATATAAATAGCTGTAACTTTTGATAGAAGACTCAGACAAACATGTTTATGGCTTTATCTTATAGAACTCAAGGTCCCCGTGCTGGGAAAACAGGTTTTGCAGCTGTTTGAGCTAAGATTTCCAAGTTATACACATAATGAAAACCTATACTTTGTTTCGGTCGAGTTCCCCATTCAAATGCATGTAACAGTGAGAAACGCACTGTCTTGGCGAAAGAAAGCGTTTTTGTACAACTTCATATAAATAGCTGTAACTTTTGATAGAAGACTCAGACAAACATGTTTATGGCTTTATCTTATAGAACTCAAGGTCCCCGTGCTGGGAAAACAGGTTTTGCAGCTGTTTGAGCTAAGATTTCCAAGTTATACACATAATGAAAACCTATACTTTGTTTCGGTCGAGTTCCCCATTCAAATGCATGTAACAGTGAGAAACGCACTGTCTTGGCGAAAGAAAGCGTTTTTGTACAACTTCATATAAATAGCTGTAACTTTTGATAGAAGACTCAGACAAACATGTTTATGGCTTTATCTTATAGAACTCAAGGTCCCCGTGCTGGGAAAACAGGTTTTGCAGCTGTTTGAGCTAAGATTTCCAAGTTATACACATAATGAAAACCTATACTTTGTTTCGGTCGAGTTCCCCATTCAAATGCATGTAACAGTGAGAAACGCACTGTCTTGGCGAAAGAAAGCGTTTTTGTACAACTTCATATAAATAGCTGTAACTTTTGATAGAAGACTCAGACAAACATGTTTATGGCTTTATCTTATAGAACTCAAGGTCCCCGTGCTGGGAAAACAGGTTTTGCAGCTGTTTGAGCTAAGATTTCCAAGTTATACACATAATGAAAACCTATACTTTGTTTCGGTCGAGTTCCCCATTCAAATGCATGTAACAGTGAGAAACGCACTGTCTTGGCGAAAGAAAGCGTTTTTGTACAACTTCATATAAATAGCTGTAACTTTTGATAGAAGACTCAGACAAACATGTTTATGGCTTTATCTTATAGAACTCAAGGTCCCCGTGCTGGGAAAACAGGTTTTGCAGCTGTTTGAGCTAAGATTTCCAAGTTATACACATAATGAAAACCTATACTTTGTTTCGGTCGAGTTCCCCATTCAAATGCATGTAACAGTGAGAAACGCACTGTCTTGGCGAAAGAAAGCGTTTTTGTACAACTTCATATAAATAGCTGTAACTTTTGATAGAAGACTCAGACAAACATGTTTATGGCTTTATCTTATAGAACTCAAGGTCCCCGTGCTGGGAAAACAGGTTTTGCAGCTGTTTGAGCTAAGATTTCCAAGTTATACACATAATGAAAACCTATACTTTGTTTCGGTCGAGTTCCCCATTCAAATGCATGTAACAGTGAGAAACGCACTGTCTTGGCGAAAGAAAGCGTTTTTGTACAACTTCATATAAATAGCTGTAACTTTTGATAGAAGACTCAGACAAACATGTTTATGGCTTTATCTTATAGAACTCAAGGTCCCCGTGCTGGGAAAACAGGTTTTGCAGCTGTTTGAGCTAAGATTTCCAAGTTATACACATAATGAAAACCTATACTTTGTTTCGGTCGAGTTCCCCATTCAAATGCATGTAACAGTGAGAAACGCACTGTCTTGGCGAAAGAAAGCGTTTTTGTACAACTTCATATAAATAGCTGTAACTTTTGATAGAAGACTCAGACAAACATGTTTATGGCTTTATCTTATAGAACTCAAGGTCCCCGTGCTGGGAAAACAGGATTTGCAGCTGTTTGAGCTAAGATTTCCAAGTTATACACATAATGAAAACCTATACTTTGTTTCGGTCGAGTTCCCCATTCAAATGCATGTAACAGTGAGAAACGCACTGTCTTGGCGAAAGAAAGCGTTTTTGTACAACTTCATATAAATAGCTGTAACTTTTGATAGAAGACTCAGACAAACATGTTTATGGCTTTATCTTATAGAACTCAAGGTCCCCGTGCTGGGAAAACAGGTTTTGCAGCTGTTTGAGCTAAGATTTCCAAGTTATACACATAATGAAAACCTATACTTTGTTTCGGTCGAGTTCCCCATTCAAATGCATGTAACAGTGAGAAACGCACTGTCTTGGCGAAAGAAAGCGTTTTTGTACAACTTCATATAAATAGCTGTAACTTTTGATAGAAGACTCAGACAAACATGTTTATGGCTTTATCTTATAGAACTCAAGGTCCCCGTGCTGGGAAAACAGGTTTTGCAGCTGTTTGAGCTAAGATTTCCAAGTTATACACATAATGAAAACCTATACTTTGTTTCGGTCGAGTTCCCCATTCAAATGCATGTAACAGTGAGAAACGCACTGTCTTGGCGAAAGAAAGCGTTTTTGTACAACTTCATATAAATAGCTGTAACTTTTGATAGAAGACTCAGACAAACATGTTTATGGCTTTATCTTATAGAACTCAAGGTCCCCGTGCTGGGAAAACAGGTTTTGCAGCTGTTTGAGCTAAGATTTCCAAGTTATACACATAATGAAAACCTATACTTTGTTTCGGTCGAGTTCCCCATTCAAATGCATGTAACAGTGAGAAACGCACTGTCTTGGCGAAAGAAAGCGTTTTTGTACAACTTCATATAAATAGCTGTAACTTTTGATAGAAGACTCAGACAAACATGTTTATGGCTTTATCTTATAGAACTCAAGGTCCCCGTGCTGGGAAAACAGGTTTTGCAGCTGTTTGAGCTAAGATTTCCAAGTTATACACATAATGAAAACCTATACTTTGTTTCGGTCGAGTTCCCCATTCAAATGCATGTAACAGTGAGAAACGCACTGTCTTGGCGAAAGAAAGCGTTTTTGTACAACTTCATATAAATAGCTGTAACTTTTGATAGAAGACTCAGACAAACATGTTTATGGCTTTATCTTATAGAACTCAAGGTCCCCGTGCTGGGAAAACAGGTTTTGCAGCTGTTTGAGCTAAGATTTCCAAGTTATACACATAATGAAAACCTATACTTTGTTTCGGTCGAGTTCCCCATTCAAATGCATGTAACAGTGAGAAACGCACTGTCTTGGCGAAAGAAAGCGTTTTTGTACAACTTCATATAAATAGCTGTAACTTTTGATAGAAGACTCAGACAAACATGTTTATGGCTTTATCTTATAGAACTCAAGGTCCCCGTGCTGGGAAAACAGGTTTTGCAGCTGTTTGAGCTAAGATTTCCAAGTTATACACATAATGAAAACCTATACTTTGTTTCGGTCGAGTTCCCCATTCAAATGCATGTAACAGTGAGAAACGCACTGTCTTGGCGAAAGAGATGCTGAAGGGACGTTACAGCTTGGCCAAGATAAGCAAAGTCCTTATGGCCATGGAAGAGGACAGCTGTCAGATTTCAAAGGAAGAAATCTTGACGAAATAAACATTGATCCACAAGGTAAGAAATGTGTTAATAAATTGTGTATTTAAAATCGGAAGTATTTCAAAAATCATGCAGTATTATGCAGATGGCGCATGAGGGATGAGAGCTCCCATTGGTGTAGAGTAGCTAAGACTGTGCGTCCGTAAGCACGGTGGATGATAAGTTCTGTTCTTCCACACTGTCTACAAATGTTTTTACTCATGAAAGGAGCTTCTTTCTGAGGAAAATTGGTAGGAGGCCTCAAATAGGAGACTGAAAAGGCTCATTTGTAAAAAGCCTTTTCAGGTCACGTGTGAAATGAAACCCACCTGGTGGATACATTTGTGTTCTACCAACTTTATGCAGACTGAAGAAACTCTCTGGCAGAGTAATAAACACTTTAACCTAAGAAGAAGTCAAATTGATGCAGTTTCTAGAAAACGTTATCTGGATGACTGACGACCTTCAGAACAAATACGTATACATGTATACAGAGCTTTAACTACTGCTATCCTCCTCTCCCTAACACCTATTGTGTGATACTTTGTAACATTGCTTAGGAGCAGTCTTAATGTTTTTTTTCCCAAATGGTTGCTGTGTTTCCAGAGAATGTAGCTGTTGACAGTGATGCATCAAACAGTGAAGATGAGGATAACACGAGTGTGACAGATGCTGCGTCATCTGCTGCGTCATCTGCTGCGTCATCTGCTGCGTCATCTGCTGCGTCATCTGCTGCGTCATCTGCTGCGTCACCTGCTGCGTCACCTGCTGCGTCACCTGCTGCGTCACCTGCTGCGTCACCTGCTGCGTCACTCTTATCGACAAAATCTTCAGGTATGTTGCTAACTTGGGGATTACTCTGCTGTTGCTAAAGTATTACCATTAACATAAGGGCTATTACAGGTTAAGAACAAGAAAAAGATACCAGATGTAGGTTGCAGTCATATCATGGATTCACGCTATAACTTGTCAGTCTCTGTCACAAATGCAGCTGTGGA
>NC_039311.1:29624887-29672964 GCF_900246225.1 Astatotilapia calliptera | reverse complement strand
TTCTTGTAGTGTTGTGGATAGTTTTGTGTTGCGTCAGAACAATGAGGCGACTGCTGTCTGCAGGTAGAAACAGGAGTGATACACCTGCTGCTGTCAGACCTGCAGGTATCAGGCTGTGATGTTCTCCTTTATAGTGGACAAATTATTTTTTTGAAGTGGCACAAATAATTTGTGTGGCATCTTATTGAATGCAGAACAGCTGATTGTTCTGTAAATGGTTTGAAATGGTTATAAAAAAAAGGTCAAAGGTAAATGGCTGCAAATAACTTTGTTGTTTGCAAAACTTGTGCATAGGATTTTGAAATTGACAATTTATATTTGCATTTAAAGTTATGAAATATGATCCATTAAACATGTTTGTGGTTGTCACAGTAAAAAATATAACTTTTTCTACTCGGATTTTATGTTTTTTGTGTGATTTCTAGATCAATTGTGTTAATACAGTTTGTCAAAATGAAAACATAACTGTAAATTCAGACACGTGAGGTTGTGCTGAAAAGAATGATACCAAACAAGGGAAAGGAAATAGTTTTTAAAGGTGAAATGTAGAGGGAAAATCATAAGTAGTCAAAAATGGCCAATTATACCCTGGACCCCAGATAGATAGATAGATATATATATATATATGTGTGTATGTATATATATATATATATATATATATATATATATATATATATATATATATATATATATATATATATATATATATTATTTTTTTTTTTTTTTTTTTTTTTTTTTTTAAGTAACGCAAACGTTACTTTTCAAGTAATTAATTACTTTTAGAATCTTGTAAATCAGTTACTAACTCAGTTACTTTTCTTGAAGAAGTAACTAGTAACTATAATTAATTACCGTAATTGTCGGGCTATAAGCCCCTACTTTTTGCACCAGCTTTGAACCCTGCGGCTTTTAGTCAGGTGCGGCTTTTCTATGGATTGTCCATGATTTTTGTCATATCGTAAGACGACTTGTTTTGTTTGTTCCGCTGTTGTACGGCACTACGTTGCCTGGCGGAAGGGCATGTGATCAGACACACAGTATCGGGTTCAAGAGAGGTATGTTGGTCACATGTCCATCCGCCAGCCAACATAGTGCCGTACAAGTAGCGCGATAAACTTGCAAAAAGCAAGTTATGCCCAACTCTACCGGTAGAATCTGACAGCGTGGAAAAGTGTGAAAACATCCACGATCACCAACGGATTTTGAAGGGCTGGACTGCTGCATGATGGAGAGGAGGACCCCGCCACGGCCCTTCAGAGGGTGTTCGACTCTGACACTGACAACGAGGATTTCTTTGGTTTTGAAAGTGACAACGAAGGAAAGAATCTGAGTGTGGATGACGAAGCCACCCTGAGCCTGTTCATATCCAACACTGGAGAAGAGGACTTTGGTGGTTTTAGTGGGCAGGAAGATGGTGGTGAATGACTGACTTTTCTTCTTGTTAAAGCCGTGTCACTGCACCTGAGCCTAAAAGGTAGTCCAATCTATTTTTCTGGTGTGCTGTAGGTTATTGTTATGTACTACATTTGTTACTCATTCATGAAGCACAGTACATGTTTCGTACTTGTAATTACCGCTACTTGTACATATACCTGAAAAGTTATGCAAATATGTACCCATAACTTGATTTTCAAAATATTAATAAAAGGGGTGTGTCTCCAAACAGCCATCTCTTTCCTGACAATTCGCTTTGTGCATATTCTCTTACATATGATAAGTCAACATTGAAACACCTGCGGCTTTTAGTCAGGTGCGGCTAATGTATGTACAAAACAGGATTTTCCCCTGATTTTAGCTTGTGCGGCTAATATTCAGGTGCGCTTTGTAGTCCAGGAAATACGGTACTTTTTCAAAGTAACTTGCCCAACACTGCCAAATAGTCAAGGCACCTAACTGTAAACCCACAATTGTTAATCCCATGTTTCAATGAATGAGATGTTTAGTTTGGCTTTAGAGATACAGATAACTTTGACACAGGTGGTGCTGAATAGAGGAACTAATTCGGGAACGCCAAAGTCAGAGTCATAAATTCATAAATTCATTTCAGCCACTGGTGTTGGGGGTCTTGTCAAAGCTGATGGAAATGTGAATACTCCATGTAATACCATTTGGAGACCAACCAGTAACTGTCACTGACTTCATTTTTCAGCCCTCAGCCATGATGGGCTGCTAGAGTATTGTGTTGACTTTAAAGCTCATAAGAACTGAAAAAGTCCTGTTTGCCCAATATACTGTGTTACTGAAGTGATTTATGTTTCAGTTAATCACTGCATGCATTTTTCATTTCTCTAGCAAAATATAAAGAAATGAGGGGCATCTCAAGACTTTTGCACAGTACTGTGTATACGAAACGCTGATTAAATTATATGCCTGAATAAGATGAATTAAATATGTCCTCCCAAAACGTTTTTTTTTTCCTTCCACAAACAGATTTTTTTTTCTGCACAGCGGCAAAACAAAGTAGTTGCTAAGCAACTCAGGAGCAGCAGTGTGAGTAGTGACTGGGTCAACTCATTATCATTTTAAATTAAGTGTTTTGCAGCAACAGGGTTTTTTCTGGCTTTGAGTAGTGGCTCCCTGTTTGAAAGAGAATGAAATTCATTGTTTTCAAGAGGTCTTTGTGAATGTTCACGTGTGTGTTCAGGCATTTGTGAGAAACAAACACGACAAATGACCACGAAATGATGAATTAGAGGTTCCACAGAATCTGACAGAAACGGAAGCTGAATTCAGTTTTATAATACAGGTATTAATTGGACATTCATGCATAGAATAATATGTCAGATGTATTCAAAATTGCGTATAGAATTAAGTGAAATGCCCTGTTTTTCTTTGGTGTGCAGTATATCTGATGATGCTAACCAAATGTGGATTTTGTTTTCAATTTAATTTTATATGAATCAAAGATTTAGCAATGTATAATAATATCCTACAGTCCAAAAACAGCTTTTTGATCTCATAGACAAAGACAATGTACTGTCAAGTCAGTCCACCATGACATTGGACAAAATCTAAACAAATCAAGCCATTAAAACTCAATTCCAAACATTAGAGGCTGTACAGGTGCAGTCATTAATACCATACACTAGGGCTGGGCAATATGACCCAAAATTCATATATCGATATTTTTAAAAAAAAAACTATATATCGCCCAGTCCTACCATACACTACAAATTATAATTGACTGTGAAGTCAATGACCAGTTCTTGAGGGGGAGGCTGCAATTGAAACAATCAAAAGCTGCTGATCCATTGACCTAGTCAAGCTAATTGATACGAATGGAATAGATGAGACTATCTTGAATGGGACATGGTTTGTTTCCATCACCTGAAGCATTTTAAAGCATCTGCACCTGAGATGATGTCGCCTGGCCTGGCGTACAGTGGAGTGCAACTGGCTCCCAGGCAAAATCAATAATTGTTTTATTATGTTTTATGCTTGTTATCAGTATAGTTGAACATACATGTGGTTGTTACCCTGCCAGATTAAACTTTAACTTGTGGTTAAGTGATCTTCATATTGACTAGCTTGCGAGATGTCAGTGCTGTCATTGCCGCTGGGTTTCCTTCCACGCAACTCTGGGAAGAGTGTTTGTGTTTTCTCCCTCCGGTGAACAAGAGCTAACAATCACCACCCCATAAATCAGTGCCCACGCAGTGTCTACGCTCTCTTTGCTAAACTCACACAGTCTGCTGACCATACCCACCATCAGCACTCACACACAGACATGCAGCACTGTTTCTCTGTGCCCCTGCAGCTACTGTTGTTCACCCTTTGTCCTGTGATGAAAGTCTGTCTGGTGCATTTCACTCTGCGCTATTCCAGGGAAGCAGATTGTGTGTGTGCGTGTGTGCGTGTGTGGCAGCTTTGTTTGCTTCACTTTGTTTCCTCCAGCATACAGCAGTCACCAGTTATGGACAATGAACTGCACAAGCACAGTTATCTGGTCAGACAGGTCAAGTATGCCTGTGTGAAAGAATTATTCAAACTGTTGCAGAAAGCCGCGCTTTATCAGAACAAACGTAGGCAGGGGAAAACAAGCAGCGACCTCAGCTCGTGTTTTTATGGCCTTTACGACGCTTAATGTGTGATTTAGGCTCAGTCTAGTTTCCATTTTAGTTTTTATCACTATGATCACAAAGCTGGTTGTTAAGGAGCAGTTACGCATTACGGTTTATATTCACCGTTACCACCATAATACATACTTGGACTAACGGTAAAAAAATGGAAAAGTGCTGCTGGTAAGAGGCAGATTAACTTCCATGTGAAATTTCTTTGATTTAATGATTAATTTAAGGGGAAAAAAGCCAAAGTTGGCAAGCGATCTCTCTGAACACTAGGGCTGGGCCATATTTTACCGTTCACGGTAATACCGGTATAATGTTAGGCAACGATAGGAAAATGAAATATCGCGATAGAATGGGAGTAAAACGCGCATGCGCAGTGCCTTTGTTTTCATACGCACATGGCCGATTGTTGAGTGAAACAGATGAACCAGAATTGGTTTGTAAAAATGGTGCAACTTCCGTGATGTGGAACTGGTTTGGTGTTTGTCCGTCAGATACACAACAAAGCACATTTTTTTGCAGAACATGCAAGCGGCCGTTGTTTATTCTCTCTCAACACACAAAGGTAATGTCAGAGGTGAAGCTTTTATCACCTCCTTTAAAAAATGTAAGTAGTTAAAAAAATGTGAGTTCTACTTTAGATATACAAAGAACTTTAATATCTCTGGTCCCTTATGTAGATAATGAGATGTATAGCAGAATTATGTCACTGAACCGCTGGCTGGCCAGGAATTGAAGGAAGCTGGGATTTCAGTTTGTGGATAACTGGGCTTTTTTCTGGGGCCGCCCTGACCTGCTGAAAGCGGACGGTCTGCATCCTACTGGAAAAGCTGCTGCTATTTTATCCAGTAACATAGACAGCGGCTTATAGCAGGTTTGACATTAGGCAATTAGCATTCGGCAGGTCACAGGTGATTAGAGAGCCTGCTAGGTTTATTGGTAGTTTACTGCTGGAGTCTATTAGCTTAGCTAACATGTCCTGTCAGGGAAATCTTTAAAGTATAGTAAGACTGCAAGAGTAACCAGACCTATAACACTGAGATTGTCTGCCACACAAACTGTGAGTCTTGTGTAGCCTGGAAAGTTTAAGGCCATAGTTTATTACAATTTAAGTTGAACTTGATTAGCACTTCAAAAGAGCAGTGAGCGAGATCAGTATATCTGAAAATACAGTTGTGGTGTTTGTGCAGCAGCCTCTCTCGTGTTCTTTTTGGCTAAAGGCAGAGTTCAGCTCCCCCACACAGTACTCTTTCTGTTGAATGCATTATAGATTAAAATATACACCTCAACCAACAGTCAGTACTTTTAATTGATAAAAGACATGTATACATAAATAAATACATAATGGTAATAATACATACATAAATACTAAGAAAATATTAATTAGATAAACACGCAGGAGAAGTTAAAAACAGTACATTTCAAATTGTAGGTAAATCTCTAAGTGGATGTTTTGGTGTTACTGACACTGTGTAACCGATTTAAGTTGGTTTTCATCAAAATAATAACACTTGTCTCAATGTTTTGGTATATAGTCTCCTGTAACATCTAAAAGAAGGTAGAGGTTGCAACAGATTGTGTCCACATTGTGATGGGTCTGTAATGCTATTTCCGAACTCTGAAGATATAGGTCCTGTGATTCTCTCTGCAGTCCTGACTGTTCTTTGTAACCTTGTTTAGTTCACTTTTGTGGCTGATTCACACCGGTGATGTCAGAACAGAACACATTATTGCAGTGTAGAACTGGATGACCAGCCCTTGTCCCATTAGTAATAGAAGATGTTGTGTTTTATCTTTAGTGTTTTAGTGTGTTTTCACACAGTCACAACACCCAGAGTGCTTCATTTACAGCAACTATGTTCATAGTTAATCTGCCAGTCGTGTTCTTTAAGTAAACTAGTAAGTAATTAAAATGTGAGTACCAAACTCAGTTTTGCTCCCGCTTTATTTTTAAACACGCATACTTGTATGCGCCCTATAATCAGGTGCGCCTTATGTGTGTGTTAAATACAATAATGGCACACATAACTGAGACTGCGCCTTTTAGTACGGTGCGTCTTATGGTCGTGAAAATACGGTACTTATACTTGAGGAATACCAACAAGTACAAAGTATAGTCCAAATGTACCTATAGCTTTTGATATACTTGTCGACATACTCCAAATATCACATCTGGTCATAAGGGGAGTCATGTGATTACACACCAACTTGTTCTTCTTTTTGAATAACACAGTTACTGTCTACTTTATTCAGGGGCATCACAAACCACAAGAAGGAAGTGGACTGAAGCAGAAATAAAGGCTGTGGAGAAGACTCTAATGGAGTACATCAGCTCTGGAAAGGTTCCTGGGAAGGCAGAGTGTCTCAATTGTATTGAGAGTTCACCATTAGCATTGAAAGAGAGACGTTGGGAGGGAGTTAAGTTTTACGTGAAAAACCGAATTGATGCTTTAAAGCGAGAGTCAGTGAAAAGAAGGTAAGAAGCTAATGTCAAACAAATGGAATATAAACAGCTTCAGTTACTGTTAAAATTTTCTCATGTTTAGAGAAAAAAAAAGATTGCTCATTTCTACCAGGCAATTGTTACAGTGCTGGGTTGGGGACCCAGTGTTCTTTGTTATTATTTACTTTGAAGTTCTGTGCCTCATGTGGATGTGTTTTGCTTTGCCCTCGTCTTTGTGATTTGTATCAGCTGTGTTCCTCGTGTGTTCTGACGCTCCTTGTTATTCCCCTGTGTATTTATGTCGGCGTCTCCCTCAGTTCCGTGTCGCATCGTACCCTCACCTTGCTGTGTTTCCGCCCGTGTTTCCTCAGTTTGTATTCTCAGTTTAAGTTAGTTTGTGTCCAGCAATAAAGCTGCTTTTTCAGCTCACTTTCGTCTCCGTGAGTCTGCATTTTGGGTCCACCATTTCCTGCCCGTCTACACACAGCCATGACAGCAATGATACATTAGTATTGAAAAGATTGTTTTCTTTGCTGTTCAGGTTAACTTTGAGCAGGGAGAGTTCTTTTTTTATACTGTGTGTATATATAAAAGAAAAGTTGGAAAGCTATGCTCTTTAGTTGAAACATTTTTTTTATTGAAAGCAGAGGCCAGTGCACAAATTGTCCAGTGAACAAATACAAGGGGTAATGACAAAATAACAAAAACAATATAAAACTCAATAAATGAAAATTGTAGCAGAAACCATTCTCTGAAATCCAACCAGCACTTGAAAGCTTTTTCATTATACCAGCTTTGATTACTCTGGGTTGTAAATTCCTATATATACACCCTCTAACTGTAAACGTGCAACAGTGTCACCTGGTGGTGGTTTGTGAAAAGACATAAAAGCTGTGTCCCCACCAGGTAGAAAAACCTGACAAAAATTGGATTTTTTAAATTTAACAAATTGCGGTACCAAAATAGATGTTTGATCCCTAAAAAAATTAAGAGTTCAAATTATGCCTTAATAATACCTCTATTACGTTTAGAAATGTTGTGTCCCCACGCGTAACCTCCTAGATGGAAGTCCCCACGTGACTGGAAAAACGTGTATGTGTGTGTGTGTGTGTGTGTGAGAGAGATCTACAGAGCTTTTTTTGTATGTCAGCTTGGGGGGAGAAAAGATTGGCATTTTCTTGTTTTGTTTTTTAGTATATTTTTTTTCTCCACATGTCATTATCATGTAAGTCATTTTTAAAATGACTTACATGATAATGACACAAAGCGCTGTCACACACAAACAGCACTTTAAGATTTACCTCTGTTTTGTGGACCTTAGTTATCAGTTCAGCTCTAAAAGCATAAGGTTGGTTAGCACAATTTACAAAGTGCTCTTAAGCTGTTATTTTTTGTTTTGTTTTGTTTACTTTTTATTTGTGATTTTTCTTTTTTTAAACATTGGTGTGAAAAACACTGACCAGTGTTTAATAGACACTGAATAACATCCTTATATAAGTAAATACTTACTGTACATGGCTGGCAAATTTGAGAGTGCCCAGGTCTCATTACTATATATATACATGTTCACTTCCACGGACATGACCCCCTCCAAATGACAGTAACAATCACTGAGCGTATTTTGGATCATTTGTGTTGTCCAGACTCTTCAGTAGGGACTGGGGGAAAAAAACAACAACAACTACAAAGAACTGCTTCTGTATATTTTATAATGGATTAGTGCTAAATTTATGAAGATAAATTTAGAAGTTCTAAATTTATGAGAATGTGTCAGTTGTTTTGGAAAACATAACTTCAAATATATCCTCCAACAAAACATTCAGAGAGATGGAGCTAGATGTTTATTTCTATATATCATATCAAAATAAATCAAGTCAACTCGAGCTCTAGTATGATCAGCAAAATGATGGAAAATTTCATTTAGCAGCACAAGTATAATGTTGTGTGAGGAACACAAATCAATAGATTAGTGCAGGGGTGTCAAACACAGCAAACATAATCACGTAATCAAACAGCCCATTGCATGACTTTGCAAAGTGTGAAAACTGCCAAGGAGGGCATAAATTTGCATTTTTAGCTGTGTTTTTGGCAGTTTCACAGTCGTCTTACTAACAGACATTTCTTATTTAAGATCATATTTGGACTTTATGTACCCCACCATGTAAAATGAGTTTGATAGCGCTGGATTAGAGCTTCGACTATTTCGCAAACATTCGACTTGTGCAAATCCACCCCTCTATCCCTCTGCTCACTGAAGCATAAAGTTCTCCTGCAACATGCAGGAAGACAGCAGACGGCTAACAATTCATAACCCCAAAATGTTAAATGTCACAATGTGACACCATAATATAAAATAACCAATCAAAACAGCAGGAGGTGGAAAAAGTTTAAGATTTTGTGTGGTAAAATTGCTGGGGGGGCGGGGTTGTCAATCTGATGATGTGCTCTGGCTTTGTGGGTAAATAGGGCATAAACTTAAACCACTATTGATTTCCCTTAGGTGGCTAAAATCCATTTTGTTGCTGACTGTGTCGTCAACAGTCCATGACTTTAGTTCCGGTGCCGGTCAATGCTCCCGTCTGCTTGGCAGCTTGACACCACCTGCTGTTGATGACACACTGTTTGTGGCTCTCACTTCAAAGCAACTGAACCAACCCCAACTGAGTAAAAAGAGTTTTCCCAGTAAAAAGCTTATCATTCTAAACATCCACCCTTTTCCCCCCCGCCACTTTTATCAAACTTAGGGTTGCAGGGAGGCCAGAGTCTGTCCCAGCTCCCATAGTGTGCGAGGCGGATACACCCTGGAGCAGTCACCAGTCCATCAGAGTGCCTTAACTGTTTCAGTTTTAATAGTAGAGATCTGCTGCACAAAATCCAGAATGTATATCTAGACATGCAGAACTAACGGACTGAAGAATTCCCTTAACAGGACTCAATAAAGACTTTGGTTTGTGTAAGGATTTAGTCATGGCTCACTAAGAGACACTTCTCCCGTGCTCTAAAAATCTTTTGCCTCAGGAAAGAATTAAACCTTCAAGACTTTTTTTTTTTTTTTTCATTTATGTTGATTTTGTTTTAAGTATCGTGGTGAGAGAAGCATTTCAGCAGGTACAGATAAAGAGAACAAAGGATCTCCAGACATATTTATAGAGTTTTGTGTGCACGTATGTGTGTGCACATCAGGGAATCTCAGCCCCCGCTAAGTCCAGTCGGCACACAGGAAGATAGAACCACTGAACTGCACTTCACCTAGGGAGCACAGAGCTTGAGTTTTGCTGCAGGCGATGAGCTTTGCTACAGGGATTTTATGTGTGCCTGTGTGTGTGTGGCTGGAAGCTTTTCTTCACTACATCTGTACCTCCGAGGGTTGGAGGATTTGTATTTATTCCTTCCTGGGAGGATTGCTGAACTTGTATTCTCATTCCTTTCACCATCCCTGCCTCCAAGGCTGCTACCATCTATACTCCCAGGCATGCGTGCGCACCCCAGAGGCTGACGCCTCAAAGGCTTCAGATGGATGGATTTCGCATTGCTCAGGCTTTTATGTTTGCAACTCAAAGCAGGCTTAAAGAACCTGTGTCAGATGTTGTCTGTGCTGCCATTACTGTCGCTCATTTTGCATCGGATTTCTCTCCTCCTCACCTGTTTTATGCCTCTTAGTCATGAATATTAATGCTCTTATAATGAGACAAAAAGGGTGGGGCTTTTTCTGTGAGCTTATGTCACTACATGTATAATTTAGTGGCCTAAATGTACAATAAATAATGCATTCTTTGTAGCTGATGTCTTACATTTGGGTGTTCTTGTTCATTTTAAGTTGCTCTCATTAGATCTTATAACAATCTCTGTTGAGCGACGGTTCACAGTGGACATTGATGGAGTCCTTTACTCCTCTCTCAGATTCTCAAGACTTCTATTGTCCTGTGCACTTACTCCACCTACACAGAGAAGGGAAACTCTTTTGAGGATCCGAGTGTTCAATGTTGTACCAAGAAGTCCTGGAAGTCTTCTCGGGTGATTCGAGCTCTACTCGCATCTTGACATGTGTAGATTCTACAGTGTCTCTCAAATGATTCACATAATGACCAACATCTTAAGATATGGTAGGTCAGGAAATCTCAGTGCCTTGCAACCAGCACCATATGACAAATTTGACATGAAATTGACGACACCGCTACTGTCGTGCACGACCCGTTGAAAACAGCAGCTAACATCTTGATTTTTATAACCTGGCAGGTTGTGCCAACGGTGCGTTTGCCGAGTGCACAATCGTGCCGTGCACAATCGTGCCATGCACCTATCGTTCAGGCGAATAACGTAATGGATGTGGTTGTGCAATGATATTACCAGCACCACATGAAGCAACCAACACAACTCCGCTAGCAGTTAAATATCTGGAACTCTGTCGGCTTATAAAAACTAAAGAAGCATCTTGTTTGCCCAAACAACCTACATGGATATATTCTGTTTATTTGTTTTGTTTATGTAGCTTGCAGTAAGTCCATATTCTATTTTTTTTTCTCCTTGGTTTTCTATCAGTATCTGATGGTTTAAAAAAAAAAAAATTGTTTTTCCTCATGATTTTAGCAATTATTTTTTCAAGATGTGATCTTGTAAAAAGACATTAAATCAGACCTTTACGTGTTTCACTTTTTCAGAAGGGCTTCTTGTTTCGTAATCCTTATTTTTTATTCTCCAGGACTTCCTTGCACTAAGAGTAGCTCTTAGTGATGAAATACCAAGAAAAGTCTTAAAATTACCACTTTTTCTAAGAATTTCACCTTAAGGTTGGGGTTATCGAAATGGTTATTCCCAAGGCATATTAGCCCTTAAATCTGGTTGGAGTGGTGACTTTGACCTTTGGGTTTCTTTAGGGGAGGAGAAAAGGTGGAGCCACTGGAGTGCATCAAAAGAAGATGCCCCCCCTCTGAGTAAAGAGGAAGAATGAATGCAGTTGGCATTTGGGTTTTTCTTTCCTGATAATTCATCTTTTCAATCTTTAGTGAATAATGTCATCAGTATATAAATATAAAATAAAAACAAGTTGAATTGACAAAGCAGTAATACTTAAGTGTGGATTCACAACATCAACTCACATTATGCATATTGCTCCTTTTCTTCTGTTAAAGCCAAGCCAGTCTCACAGCTGATTTCAGATTTTCTTATTTCATAAAGCTACAAAGAATGTTTCAGATCCATGTGTAATGTCATTAGAGACCTAATTAGGCGTAACAGCTTCCCAACACCAAGTATATAGAAAAAAAGAAAAGAAACAGACAGTTTTTCATCCTTTATAAAGGCACCTTGTAAATTAGCACATAATTCAGTTCAGTGTTATATCTGCTTTCGTGACTAGAGACAAGGTACTTTTTTCATCTCTCGCCTCCCGGGGCACAATGACAGGTCCTGTATGATGACTGGCCTCCTTTCTACTGAGCGGCTTTGATCATTTTGTCATGTCAAATCAATCAAAACTTCAAGGGTGGCAGGATGTACAAATGATGGCTTTGTTTGTTGCAGTGAAGACACGATGCCCAGAAAGGCAGGAATTTAGCTAACAGGCCAGCTAACTGTAAGACATTAAAGCAGATTTTATTTATTTATATATTTATTACAAATATTTTCAGACAGCAAAAGCAGAAAAAAAAAGGCATAGGGGAGAATATTAAATGTGCTGCACAGCGTGACAAAACTAACACAGAATCTCAGATAGCTGTTCTGCAGATTACGAGTCTGGAATTAATCTAAAGGGAATTTCACCACTTTGATGATCAAACTGGTGGTTGGTTAGGGAATAGACGCAAGTACAATTGGTCCAGTTTCTCATTAGATGACTTTGAAAAACTGAAACTTCACAAATATTTAAATTTCTAACATATTTCATGACTTTTTATCAATGCATTTATCATAAAGAAAATTCATTAGATTTCTTCACCTATTTGCAGCTTTTGTGAAATCTTTCATGGCTCTTTTATGGAACAAAATATATTATTGATTTACATATGGTAAGATGGTAAATATATTAGAGGGTTACCTGCACAAACAAAGCCTGGAATATCCATTAGTAACCAACTAGTAGCCACAAAGGAATGTAATGTGCATGTGGACACTTGTTGCAGCCAATAGCCCAAATTGTAATACACTGAAACAGCCACGTTATTAAGAAAAAAGAGGAAATATTGGCTATAAAGGCTTTAAAGACAAAAACAACTTTCTCTACCTGAAAGTTGTTGTAAAGTTAACTTGGGCGTCTTTGAAGTAAAACTCTTAGTCTCCCACAACATTTTGATGAGATGTGATGCAGGAAAATGCTCCATTTTGTTGATGTTGGACCTCCGCCTTTGATACTGTGAACCATCATGTTCTGCTAGATAGGCTAAGACACTGGCTGGGTATATCAGGGTCTGCTTTGGAGTGGTTTGAATCTTATTTGCATGAACGATCCTTTTCTGTGGCTACCTCTGAGTACAGTTTCTCTTCTACTTTTCTTGCCTATGGTGTGCCACAAGGTTCTGTTTTGGGGCCTTTATTGTTTTTGTTGTATTTACTTCCTCTTCAGCACTTATTGAGCACTTTTAAGGACATTTCTTATCACTGCTATGCAGATGATATTCATTTATATATCTCCTTTAAGCCCAAGATGTTTCCATGCTACAGATTTTGCATAAGTGCCTAGACTCCATTAGAGGTTGGATGGCTGAAAACTTCGTTCAACTAAATGAGGGGAAGACTGAAGTCCTTGTTTGTGCTCCTAAAGGATTTGCATCTAGTGTTATGGAAAACTTGGGTCCACTTGCTACATTTGCCAAACCTTCTATCAGGAACCTCGGTGTAACTTTTGACTTTTGAATTATAAATTGTCATTCATGCATTTGTTTCATCTCGTCTGGATTATTGTAATTCTTTGTTTGCTTGTTTATATAAAGCCTCTTTGGAGCATCTGTAAGTTGTTCAGAAAGCTGCTGCAAGTCCTCCAAGTACTCCCATGTCACACCCCTGCTGATTCAGCTGCACTGGCTCCCTAATAAATTCAGAATCCACTTCAAGGTTTTGACCTTGACATTCGAGGCTCTGCGTGGACAAGCACCAACATATATCAGGGAACCTTTACATCCATACATTCCCAGCAGGTCCCTGAGGTCATGTGATTAGGGCTTGCTGGTTGTCCAACACACGAGGCTGAAAACTAAAGGCAACAGAGCTTTTGTAACTGTGGCCCCTAGACTGTGGAACTCTCTCCCTTTGAGCCTGAGATATGTGGATTCGGTGGTCTCTTTTAAAAACAGCTAAAAACGTATCTTTTTAAACTTGCCTTTGGTTGATTTTTGTTTTTATGTTTTAGCTTCTGTGAAGCACTTTGTTTTGGGTTTTTTTTTTCTTGAAAGGTGCTATATATGTTTTTATTATTATTTTTTTTTACTTTTAACTGCATTTCCTGCATTACTTGATTGTCAACCAAAGAGGCTGCTGTCTGATGAGCCAATTCAGGCACTACATACACAAATCACTGCTGTCAGTCAGTTTGTGACAGCTTAGCAAATTGGGGTATTTGTTGGTCCAGTTCGTGCAGAACTTGATCATGTAGTTGTGTAAGAAGCAGAATTTGAAAGAAGAATTTACTGCATATACAAAGAACTAACCTGATGGTAGCAAAGTTATTCTGTGAGCCTCGGCTTTTGCCAATAAATGAACCAACAACATTTTTATAAATATAGTCATTTATTTGATTGGTGTGAAAACTTGATGTCTGTTGTTCTGACAGTTAACAGTGTGAAATGTGGTCTGTAACTGTAGAGTTAACTGAGAAACCATTCTGATCTCAGAACCTGAAGCGAGTAGCAGAAGTGTGGATGGACGAGTACGCCGAGTACATCTACCAGCGCAGGCCTGAGTACCGCCACCTGTCGGCAGGAGACATGACTGTGCAGAAGGAGCTGAGGAACCGGCTCAACTGCAAGAACTTCAAGTGGTTCATGAGTGAGGTGGCCTGGGATCTGCCCAAGCACTACCCACCTGTGGAGCCTCCTGCTGCTGCATGGGGAGAGGTACAGTTGCTCTTATCCTCTAATTAAAGGCAGCCTAATTGAAAGATGGAACTAGAGCTACCAAGAAATGTGTGTTAGAAAGTCATGACAGTGAGTACTTTGAATATGTAATGTGAAGCTATTTTTTTCTCAGCTTCATGTAGTTTAGTTTTAAAATGCCACTTTGTGTGCCAGAGGTTCAGTCTAAAGATAGTTGGTCTTGTTACTGGTGTCTTAAGCAAATTCTTCCTTTTCTCCTTTGGTATGGCAGGCCAAAAGATAAGAGTAATTACCAGCGGTTTCCTCTAAAATAACTCAAGAAGCTGTCAGAAATTCTCTCCATTTGGCTCTAATATTCCTATCTGTCTGTCATACCAGACTGCTGTCTGGAGCTGTGCATGTCTGGAGCAGTGCATGAATTTAATTAGAGCTTAATTGCAGTGTTCTTGCCTCCTGAAATAACCCAAACTAATGGTGTAATACTACTTGAAGCTGCCTGATGATTTTTTTTTTGCATTATATTCTTTGTGATTTTGGTAGTTAAGAAAACCTCTGATCTCTGTTGAAGATGTACAACTCTTATTGCCTGAATAACGTCTTTCTGCCGTCTTTCATGCTTATGTGACTCTGCTCTTATGTGTGTTTTTTGGTGAAGATCCGTAACGTGGGTAGCAGCATGTGTATGGAGAGTAAACATTTTGTGTCGGGGAGTCCTATCCGCCTGGAGAGTTGTGTGAAGGGACAAGGCGATGTGAGCTGGAGACATGGACAGGTACGAAAAAGTCACTGAAGTCAGTTATTAATCAGTGTAGCTTGAATGGAGCCTGATTAAGGTCATGTTATTAGTTCACCTTTAACGTCTAATTATTACTCATTTAACCCAAGTTCTTCTGTATACAGGGAGAGTGGTGAGAAAGAAGTCAACCTGTGTGCTCACAGTAAGCACGCCTAACACGGTCCCATTGATACAATCACTGTAGGCGGCAATAAAGAAAACCTGCAAATCCAGAGAATTAATGCGCTGACATTGTCCAGATCATAACAAAATGTGCATCTTCATTAAATTAAAATCTCAAAATAGAATCCAGACATATCCTGAGGGGAAGCGTAAGCTGCAGCGTAACTGTATTAGGCAAACTCAGCACAGCATCATCGCTGCCTGTGCTGCTCGCGTTGGTAACCTGGAGTGTGTCTGCCATGTTGTCAGATCTTTCTACTGACCAAGCTGAACTTGCAGTACAAAGCTCAAAAAATGTGGCCTTTGCGTACAGATTTATAGGCGTCAACATGGTTTGACTTTTTAAAGACAAGCCCAAGTGGCCGGTGGAGAAACTGCAGGTTTTGCCAATCCGTGAGTCCCAGAGGATGTTATGATTCCAAGGATTTTGCAACAGAAACGGCCTTTTTGTTTTTTGTTGTTTTTCTTTATATTTTTCAAATTTCCCACGTGTGGGACTAATAAAGGTTATCTTATCTTATCTTTTTCTATTTCCATGGGAGTTTTGGTTCATCCATCATAATGTTTTTTTTTCTTTCGTGTTTTTGTTCAGGTTTTTTTGTTTTGTTTTGTTTTCATCAAAGACTTGCGTTCTACTTTATTTTACTTTTTTTCTTGTGGACCTGCCCTTAAATATTTGAAACCCTTGCACACACAGTTCCCTTTTTATTTTTAAAGCCTGTTTTTGAAACTTTTAACTGCCTCCTTTTTCATACATTAATTCAACATTAGGCATGCAGAAACCATACTTTGATCTTCTTTTGATACCCGGGCCAAAAGTCGTTATTTTAGAAGTTTTTAATAGTTTAATTTTCCCCATATAATTTTAATAGTTGATGTAATTGCACCCTTGATTTCATCAGGATCCTGGCACGCTTTATTAAAAGAAGTTGCTCTTTAATTTTGTCAGTGATGTGTTTCACTCTCCGCCCCGTACTTACTCAGAAGATTCATTATACTGTGGTCAGATTTCCCAGCATTCCCTGCATTGGGAGTTTTCTGTTAGCTTCGATAGTGTGGGCCAGTCCTTACATTGCTGAAGGTGGCAGGTGTACAGGTAGGAGTGATTTATTATAACGGCTATTTTCTTGCTGTGTCATCAGGCTGTCCAGGATGTAATAAGCATTATAGCGATCACCTATACTCCACAATGTAGATTTAAAAAGAAATCTAAAGGAAAGCGTAGTCTGGTGGTCCACAAATGTGCCTTTCAACTACAAAGTTGAGCGATTTTAGGTTTTTCCTAAGGGCACATTTATGAAATCGCTTAAGTAATTGGATTTTGTCAGCTAACGAGACATAAATGTCAAAAAAATAGTGCCCGCATAGATGGAAAAGCTTCTTCATTATCTCTGCATTGTTCTAAAAGGACTCTGCACTCACACTTCACAGCGTAGATCTTAAAGCACAGCTCATAATACAAACTTAATGGATTGAATGTCCCCTTTTGTTTCCACAGCCAAAATACTGCGCCTCACAGCTCTGACAGTTTAATTGCTTTAATCTGAAGATGCATTGTAGTTTAATTTGTGTCACAGTCTCAATCTGTATTCAGAGCCAGCACGAAATGCATTCGCTGCAGCTCACAGGTGGCCTCTCTGGCAGCTGTCCTTGTCGGGGCTTTTCGATCCTGTACAGGAGGAGTGGAGCAAATCATTCAGACAGTGTTTGGGAGCCAGAGGGGCGACAGTCACCTGGACACAGATGGAGATTAAAAGTTTAATTTTGTATGTTTGGTTTTAAGTAAGAGCGAATTAGACTTTTTTTTTTTTTTTTTTTTTTTTGGTCTGGATATGTCTGGAATCCAGAAATACTTCTACATTTACCAAATCAAAATGAGTCATTTGCTGGTTTTAATGAAACTAAATGCAAAAATCTAATATGAGTTGTTAGCTGAGACGTTTCAATTCATTGAACATATCAAGATTTATCATAATCGTTGATTTCACGGCTAAGGCAGCTTTGATATCAGCAGATTATGATATCAATCATTCTGATGAACTCATCGACATGTAGACAAATGGATAAGGATCATAAGAAGCTGCGTTAATCCATCACTGTCACAGAAAACAAACTAAGGGTCAAGAAAAAGAACAATTGATACAGCACACGTTGGTCTTTGTTTTTTAGGTTTAGAACCATGAATAAAAACTGTATGTAATTATGGATATACTCTGTATTCATAGATATAAGATAAATACAAAATTATTGAATCAAAAATAAAGCAGTTTTTACCAGAAGTCCCAACCGATTCTTATTCTTCACCGTCAGGTTGCCAAACCAGGCAGCGATACAAAAGAACATCACAGATTCAATAAAACTTCTATAAAACAAAGACAACATCTCAGATGAGACATTAAAAGATCTCGTTTTCCTTAAAAAGAAAAGTCTTTGTTGAACTTTTTTAGTAGTGGCATCAGTATGAGATTGAAAACACAGTTTATGGTCAAGTACCACACCTAGATATTTATAACTCTCAACTATCCCAGCTTTAATGATAATATGTGATGAGCTATCAGAGGACTTCCTAAAATCAATAATCATAGTTTTTTCCCCTCCTTTAGTTTAGTTTTAGACACATTAAGTGAAAAGAAGGACTCATCACACCAATTTACAAAATCATCTACAACCTGTCCATGGCCTGACTCGTCCCCCACTAGAAGACTGACGATCACTGTGTCGTCAGCAAACTTCAGGATGTATCTGTTCGTGAAATTACTGCGACACTCATTTGTGTACAGAATGAACAGAAATGAGTGTCGGCTATCAAATAAAACACAGTAAAATTCAGCAGTATTTTAAAAATTATTACTAATTTTCCCAATGACCTAAAGGCTACTCTAATAATAAAGTAGTAAAGTGTTGTTCTCATTTCAAGTAAAATAAGGCTTCTCCTTAAAAATAATAAGAGCTTGTCTTCAAATAGTGTTTAATTTAAAATAATGAACAGGTTTAGTTGGGGTTTCCCCTTTTCTTCATTGTTCTGAACTAAATTTTCTTTAAGCCTCCTTTCCCCGCCACCTGTTTCTCCTCTTCAGACTTCTGCAGCTCGTCCTCTGTTTCCTGTTTTCACGTGTGCTCTGAATAAAAGATTTGATTGACTGCTTAGAGAGTTACAAAGCCCGCAGTTGGGTCTGTGTTTCCTTTGTACATATACGTGACTATAGTAAAGACAAAGGAAAAGGCTGCACACATTAAAATAACCTTTGCAGAGAAAGATGGAAACAGTCTGTCAAAATCTAGTAATATGTCTGCGTCTGTGAAGAATGACGGGGAATCATAATAACAAAAGGTACACTATTGCTCATCTGTCAAAAACATGATACCTTGCTTAAGCACCTTCTATGACACCAGCAGTCCAGAGAGGAGGGTTTTGTAGCGATTTGATTATATTGTGGTCATAGACTGAACCTGACTCTTCTTTTACAAAACTGTGGTCTTCTTTCAGACCACATGCACTAAAATGCACCCAGTGTAGTGTATTATATTAGGACATTTTTCTGCATGCAGACATGTTTATGGGCTGGTTGACATGAGGACAAAGGATAAACATTTTCAGTAAACGGTTAAAAAAATATCTGCTGTGTACATAACTCTTTCATTTGGTTAGTATATATAACACCCAGCACGCCCCTGCGGGCGGTTTATCCTTCAAGCTCGGGTCCTCTACCAGAGGCCTGGGAGCTTGAGGGTCCTGCGCAGTATCTTAGCTGTTCCCAGGACTGCGCTCTTCTGGACAGAGATCTCCGATGTTATTCCCGGGATCTGCTGGAGCCACTCGCCTATCTTGGGAGTCACCGCACCTAGTGCTCCGATTACCACGGGGACCACCGTTACCTTCACCCTCCACATCCTCTCGAGCTCTTCTCTGAGCCCTTGGTATTTCTCCAGCTTCTCGTGTTCCTTCTTCCTGATATTGCTGTCATTCGGAACCGCTACATCGATCACTACGGCCGTCTTCTTCTGTTTGTCTACCACCACTATGTCCGGTTGGTTAGCCACCACCATTTTGTCCGTCTGTATCTGGAAGTCCCACAGGATCTTAGCTCGGTCATTCTCCACCACCCTTGGGGGCATCTCCCATTTTGACCTCGGGACTTGTAGGTTATACTCGGCACAGATGTTCCTGTACACTATGCCGGCCACTTGGTTATGGCGTTCCATGTATGCCTTGCCTGCTAGCATCTTGCACCCTGCTGTTATGTGCTGGATTGTCTCTGGGGCATCTTTACACAGCCTGCACCTGGGGTCTTGCCTGGTGTGATAGACCCCAGCCTCTATGGATCTTGTACTCAGAGCTTGTTCTTGTGCTGCCATGATTAGTGCCTCTGTGCTGTCTTTCAGTCCAGCTTTGTCCAGCCACTGGTAGGATTTCTGGATATCAGCCACCTCCTCTATCTGCCGGTGGTACATACCGTGCAGGGGCCTGTCCTTCCATGATGGTTCCTCGTCTCCCTCCTCTTTCTTGGGTTTCTGCTGCCTGAGGTATTCACTGAGCACTCGGTCAGTTGGGGCCATCTTCCCAATGTATTCTTGGATGTTCCTTGTCTCATCCTGGACTGTGGTGCTGGCACTCACCAGTCCCCGGCCCCCTTCCTTCCGCTTAGCGTACAGCCTCAGGGTGCTGGACTTGGGGTGAAACCCTCCATGCATGGTCAGGAGCTTTCTTGTCTTTATGTCAGTGGCTTCTATCTCCTCCTTTGGCCAGCCTATTACCCCAGCAGGGTACCTGATCACGGGCAGGGCGTATGTGTTGATGGCCCGGATCTTGTTCTTACCATTCAGCTGACTCCTCAGGACTTGCCTGACCCTCTGCAGGTACTTGGTGGTTGCAGCCTTTCTAGCGGCCTCTTCATGGTTCCCATTTGCCTGCGGGATCCCCAAGTACTTGTAACTGTCCTCTATGTCTGCAATGTTGCCTTCTGGTAGTTCAATCCCCTCAGTTCTGACTACCTTCCCTCTCTTTGTTACCATCCGACTACACTTCTCCAGTCCGAACGACATTCCAGTGTCATTGCTGTATAGCCTGGTAGTGTGGATCAGTGAATCGATGTCTCGTTCACTCTTGGCATACAGCTTGATGTCATCCATGTACAGGAGGTGGCTGACAACTGCTCCGTTCCGTAGTCTGTATCCGTAGCCAGTCTTGTTAATGATCTCACTGAGGGGGTTCAGGCCTATGCAGAACAGCAGTGGGGACAGAGCATCTCCTTGGTAGATCCCACACTTGATGGTAACTTGTGCTATGGGCTTGGAGTTGGCCTCTAGTGTTGTACGCCACATCCCCATTGAGTTCCTGATGAAGGCTCTTAGGGTCCCATTGATCTTGTACACACACACATATATATATATATATATATATATATATATATATATATATATATATATATATATATATATATATATACATACACACACATACATACAAAATGCAGTGCGAGTTGAAAAAATCTGCCTATTTAAAAGCTGCTCCCTTTTCACAAACGGGCACCACAGCAGGTAACTCCACGTGTTGGATTTGGCAGAGTCTTACACCAGATGCGTTTCCTGACATTTGTGTCTCCGGCTGGAATTGAACCAGCTACCTTTCGGTCATCAGTCAGATGTGTTACCCTCACTGGATATGGGGGAAAAATGGTGACTAAAGTGTAGTGAACTCTCCTGTCAGTGCTGCACTGCTTCCAGTACGGCTGCTATTTTTAGATTGCTCCCTGAAAGTCTGATTCACACTGAATGGACACAGACTGGCATTTGTATCGCACTTTTCTTCTCTTACTGACCATTCAGAGCACTTTGCACTGCAAGCCAATTTCACCCATAGCACTTCACACCTACAGCCAATCAGAGAATCACAAATTAACCTAACATGCATGTTGTTGGGTTTTGGGAGGAAGCCAGAGTAACCAGGAGAGAGGAGAACACAGGTTTCATACAGAAAACTCCAGAAACCGAGGTGTTCAAGTCTCCTCCTGTATAAAACAGGTCAGAAGTTCCCATCAATAATCAAAGGCCACAACTATGATAAACTTTTAGATTTTTATAAAATTCAATTCTGAACTCTACAGAAGCAAAACAGCACAAAGGAGCAAAAGCAGCTTAATAGGAAAGTGAAAGTTTCTTACAGTAGGTTATAAAAACGATTTCTCCCACATTGATATTTTAACCCTGTATCGCTCTTTTCAAAAGTTCTGACCTACAAAACAAACGATTCATTTCAAGTCCCCTGCAAGTCCCTTCACCCTGTGCTGAGAATTTTTCATGTCGCGTAAAGATCATCGCACTTCAAAAAAGGAAAAAATCATTACGTTATATCTCCTGCAGGTGTTTACGTTTGGCTGGAGAGAGGACATTCGGGTGGGCGACCCCATGCACACGAAAAAAGTTTGCTTCGATGCCATTTCCCACAACAGCCCCGTCACCCTGTACGACTGCCACGGCATGAAAGGCAACCAGCTGTGGCGCTACAGAAAGGTATGACAGAGATGAAGCGGAGATCAGAGTCGGAGCCTTCGGCGTGGTTATGTGTAATGTTTGTGTGGTGAGCTCTTTCTCTGAGCCTTTTTGTTTTCCTCTTACAGTACAAAACAGCAAAATTGCAAATGTAATTGCTTCAGAATGAATGACTTCAAGAATGCTTAATCAGTTCCCAAAGCTTTGCACTTTTTAACCGAATCTACGGGGCTCATTATGTTGTTGTGCTTTTATGCTCGGCTATTACAAAGGGCCACGTTTCTATTTTTGTAACCATTGTGGGATTTAATGTAGCCACAAAGAAACATGCTGGCAGCAGTAAACAACACAAGTTGAAAGCGTTACTTGCAAACATTGGTTTAAAGTGGACCTGTTATACCCATTCCCAGCTCTGTATATTCATTATTTGATTCTATTAGAATATCTTTGCATGAGTTACTGTTTAACATGAGCTGAGTTTTAGTGCAGTCTTTATCCTCCACCACAAACAAGCCATTATAGTTCCTGTCCTCCACCCTTAACCCAAGATTATTCTCATTGGCCGTCCCTCACAAACAGAAGGTTTGAACAGTCGAGATATCCCCTCTCGCTGACATAAAACAGACGAGACATGAAAATGTTGAGCATTTAGAGCAATAGCTGTCAGGGAGTCATTGTTTCAAACACTGTCCATGTTTCAAATGAGCTTCCAAAGAGTTTCTCTTTGACGCAGCCCGTCATCTCCCTTGTTTCTCCCTCCAGGATAAGAGTCTGTATCACCCCGTCAGCAACAGCTGTATCGACAGCAGCCTGAACGAGCGGCGTGTCTTCATGAACACGTGTGACCCGTCCTCGCCCACTCAGCAGTGGCTATTTGAGAAAACCAACGCCACCGTGCTGGAGCACTTCAATCAGGGCGCCAAGTGAAGTCCTGCAGCATCCACGAGGAAGGACTCACGCAGAAGTGGAGCTGCTGCTGCTGCTATTGCGAACTGGGGTATTTCCCATTTACCTCGCAATGAGGTGACAGCTGTTTCTCTTTGGGGTGCTGGGAGTGAGGCAGGACGGCACGCAGAGGGGGTTAGTTAAACGCATTAGTGTGAGGGAAGATTGGGTTTGAGTTTGATTGATGGGATTTGTGTAAAAGTTACTCTGTGAGAGATGGGTGTGTTCTGTCGGGGTGCTGCTGTGGCAGTAGGTCTGTCTCACTTCCTGATTTTTATTTAATTTTTTTATCGTCTGCCATTCCTCTTTATTTCTTTTGCCCGTTTCAAATCTCCCTCTCTTCCCCTGTACTGTTTCCTCTCTGGGGGTTTGTTGTTTGCAGTTCTCTCTCCCTCTCTTTCTGTCCATCTACCTTTTATCCTCCAATCTCTCCTCCCTCGTTTCTCTCCCGGTCTGCCACTGCCTGCATGTCCGTCTCTATCTGCCTGCATGACTGCACCTTTACCCACCTTTTTCATTCTCTCTCTCAAATATCCTTATGTCTCTCCAGCTCTGACAACCTCCCTGGGGGTAGATGAAGGGGGGGAGGGGCTCTTGCTGAGCCAAAGTCGTACTGACACCTGGGTGAAGCCAGGCAGAACCACTCTGAAAATCACCTGGTGAAGTGATTCTCCTTTACAACCTTCTGTTCCCTCCCTCATCCTTCCCCTCATGTGTGTAACTCCTGGTCTGCGGGCAGAGCTGCATTGAATGTAGTAGGTGAAAGTTGACAAAGACGGTCCAAGGAGATAAGACCTTTTGCACGTGCCTCACTTATTTGTTCCTTATTCTCTGCTTTCCTGTCTGTATTTATTGATTAGTCCTTCACAGATTTGTCACTGTGCCACGTTCTTCTTATATTCCTCAGAGGCGAGCGCTATCCGATGCCAGGGTATGTGCAGGCTGACTCCTGCTGGGTAATGGTGCAGTCAGACTAGATTTTGCTTTCTTCATAGAGGTCCTGCATCTCTTAAAATAGCCAATAAGAATGCAGGCTGTCTGAGGCCTACGCAGAGATAAAAGCGACAATGGCAAACAGAAGATCCAAGGTAAGGTCATCGCACTGCAACAAGGCTCCAACAAGTGCTTCCTGTGAGATCTCACCCTGGAGTGGGTCCATTTATTTGAGAATGCTTTGAGAAAAGCTCCTCAAAGCAGTGACCACTAAATCAGGAGGTATTTGTTCAGAATTTAGTTTTAAGGTTGCGTGGTTACTGCGGTTTGTTAGCTAAATAGCCGTGCTACTTCGCATCACTACGACGACTCCTCATTATTCATACTACATCTCATAGGATTTGCAGTATACAAGCAAGTGTGCTTTTTTGGCACTACGCACACAGCAAGATGTTTAAAGTTTGGGGCTCATTTGCCTGCTACATTCAACAGTGTGTACTTTGTTGGGGCTGTACCAAAAGCAAATGGAGAAAACAATATGCAATTATTATAATAATAATAATTATAATATGCACTGTAAGTTTTCCCAAGCCAAACTTCTGTCTGACTGCACCACGAGAGCTTCTTTGTCATTATTGTGGTGACAGTGGGAGTGGGAGTAGCTGTCACACCTCTTTGAGTTTCTCCTTTGCTTTCTGTGCGCTATTTGCCGCTTTCCACTCAGTCACTAAAGCAACCCGGTCACAGACGGCCAAGCAAGGGGTCTCGTCAAGGTGCGGAGCAGCAGGCAGCACCACAAATAGACCCCTGCGCGCCCGGATGGCTGGCCGTGTGACTGACAGGCCAGCTGATTCTCAGCAGGGCTGCCTGATTGGCCGGCCACCATGCTGACACATCACTTTAGAGTACAGTGTGAGTGGGAGTAGAGACCAAAAGGGGAAATTATCCAGGATAGCCTCGCCAAGGTAGCGCTGGGATTGAGACTAACGTGTGTGTGTGTGTGTGTGTGTGTGTGTGTGTGTGTGTGTGTGTGAGTGTGTGAGTGTGTGAGTGTGAGAGGGGGGTTTAAAATGCATTAAGCACTTATGGAATGATAAACTTGAATGAAATCTTAGTGCCTTGTTAGAAGAGGACTAGATGTTGCTGTGTGTATTTGCAGAAAATGTGTGTGGCCTGAAATGTCCAGATGAAAATAGGGAACAATTCCTCAATTCAGGAAGTGACTTTGCTTGGATTTTTTTTATGCTGTAAAAGACTCCTCAAGTCTTTGAACTGATCATGAATTGACTTCTGGTGCAGGACCTTGAACGCACCACTGGCTTTGTGAACACACGTGTAACTGCTGGCTGTGAATAGAGCTAAAAAGACTGTTTTTTGTTGTTTTCCCAGCATATTTGCTCCTGCTGTCAAAAGTAAACCACAACCCTAAGAAGACCTTTTGTTGTATTGAAATCATGATATGATGCTGTGTTGTTTTCCCACTTGTTCAATCCAGAATATTATAATGAGAGAGGAAATTGCTGTCTTTGTTTACCAGTGTCGCCATCCGCCTTTATAAATCCTTTTCTTCATTCTGTTTTTAATCAAATGTGCTTTCATCCTTTCTTTGATCCTGTGGTTTAGCTGATGGTGATTTTGCTTGAATCCCTGTTTGACACTATGTTTTGGGATGTTCTGGTCTGTCGCCTGCGCACATTCTCTAATCCCATTTTGTGAAGCAGAACAATGTTCAGTGTGTGCCATTTTAATCATCAGATCCAGGTATTGGGCTCTGGAAGATATTAACATGCAGTAGTAGACCAAAAGAAATGGTAATATTCACTATATATCACAATATTTCAGTATTTAAGTCAGATATTAGAAAATGTTGTGGAAAAATATATATTGAGCTCCTTGTTGTGTGCAGATTAAAACCTTTTCCAACACAAATGCAAAACGGATTTTATCACAATCAGTGCAAACAATGATTTGTTGTTTCCAATTCTGTCTTATCACATAAATTGTTCACACAAATGCTAACCAAGAACCCATATTTAGATAGCAGAGCTGGTAGATTTGCAATGAGATTATTGAGAGGTGAAGATAAATAACTATCACAAGTGTTTTCTAACCTGTTCGACTGTTAAGTTGTTAAAACCTGATCTACTTTTCAAAAAACCCTTCTTGAGTTACAGTAAATGGTTCATTTACCAGCATGTAACTGTTATTTATTAGCAGCAGGAGCGTACTAAATGTAAACCTTTTTGTTGTACACTGTACACTGTCAAATTGTTAAAAGATGACTTAGAATTATTGTTTCAGACCACCGAGTAAGATTACCAGCAGATGATCCAACAGGAACAATTTGTTATCCACTGTATATCCAGATATGATTTCTTTGAATTTCTTTTCTTTGACATCATACTAGAATTGATAATGGGCTGGGCTGTTGCTGGGATTGTTTGTTTGTTTGTTTTTTCTAAAGAATTGTCAATACGAACACTCTTTGTGGAAGTTTTATAGAAGGTGGGTACATAAGGCAACATTTTTGGTTCAAATGAGACTGTCGAAGTACTAAAAGTTACTTTATAGTTCTCTCTGAGAAAGTGTACTATTCTTTAATATTTCATCTTGTTTTTCTTCTCTCACATTTATCCTGCAGAACGAACAGTTTATTGCATCTGTTTTTCCTTGAGTCTGCCAAGCCCAACTGTCACATAAATCTTGGATAAAAAGAAGAAGATTATCATCATTACAGACTTTTGGCTGTGTTGTATAGAATTAGTAAGAAAAGTGTTTTAGGTAGCTGATGTGTTAGCTTGTGCTTTTTCAAAGATGTTTTAGGCATGAAGAGCTGTAGCAGGGCCAGAAAATCCCTTATTCCAATAAAACATCAGGGGCAGCAGGATCAAATGCAGTAGGACGAGCTGATTTTAGAGAAAATGTAGAACTTAGCTGTCAAATAGAACGCCATGATTAGTCAACTGGAAGGCCAGTGTTTAAACAGGTATCTGACAGTTTATTGACAGTAAATCATGATATAATTTGACCTGGAACGTGCTAAAATGCTTTATAGAATAGCCAAAGTCCTATTTTTAAGTAACAAAATATAAAATACAAAATTACAGCAAAAGTCTTATTTAGATGTCCTAATCTTCCCTGCAGAGTAATCTTCATGTTCCCCTTGCCTCAGCTGCGCAGAAAAGAAGCAGAGGTCATTGCTGGTATTTAGAGTTGAGTCTTTTGGGTCTCACAACCAGAATCGTCATTAACATGACTTTTTTTTTTTTTTTCCCTTCAGGAAAATGTTTGGTAAAGCCCCAGTCACACAGGCCTGGATCCACCATGATTGAGATGTTGGTGCTATCACTAATAAATCTGAGGTTAAAATAACATTATCAGTATAACAAATTAAGCTATCTCACTACAGTCTAAACTCAGCTCTCTGTCCCTGTTGTTGAAAGAATAATCCCAAGCTTGGCATGTTTGCCTCGAGGGCAGGAAGACGAGGAGCACCTTTTGTGAATTTTTTTTTGACAGTTTAGTGAGTCGTCACAAAATGATGGGAACTGCATTCTGCAGATAGGATGATAGCACTGATAATCAGCTGTTCTGCAGGAAAGGATGGGGGAGGAAACGAGATGATGCCAAAATTGCGTTCATGCTCTTCATCTTTACTGTGTTTTGTACAAAGTGCATTAAATTAAAAATGAACTTAAATGGATCTGTGTCTCTGGGGAAATTTCACAGGATGTTGCCAACTGTATCCCTTCAATTATGTTTAATTGAATAAGCTTTTAAAAGTTTGGGGTTTTTTTCAATCAGAGTAATATGTACCTTTCCATTGCACATGTAAAGTTTGTTTTATTACATCAAAGGATAACTTGGGTCGAAGACTTTCAGGCACTGCTTTATTTCAGCTTTTATCCACTGTGGTAAAGTATTTAAGTAAAGAAAAACTTCCTTGCAGACACTAGGGATACGAATTTAGCAAATCGATTTCACTAGCACTTAACATAGATCGGTTCTCATTGGCACCGTTTTTAGAGTCGACACCATCACTAAGAAACATATCAAAGGAAAGGAATTGAACTACTGGGAACTGTTCCCTACAAGACCCGATCCTCAATTCCTGTCCCTAGCTGGCACCCATATAATGGTATAAACCACAGTTCAAGTACACAAACACTTCAAAATGTAATACTTTTCCACAGCTGCTGGGATAGAGCAATCGTAAATGTGCTGAAACGTTTTATAACGTTAAGATCCAAATGCATTTTTACGTTTTTTTTTCCCACCTTCACATGTTCAGTCGAAAGTCTGTTGGGCAGAATAATCGTAATTTACAGGAGCAAATGTTTTTAATGTCAGTGGCCAACGTGGCCCATCACACAATGTTGTGTAGGTGTGTGAGCTTTGATGTGTAGGGAAGTGTACATTTTGTATCTCAAAAATATCCAATATTTTTTTTCTACTGACATTGCAACTGTAAAGGTGTATTTAGGTATTTAACAAACTGTACAATTAAACTGAATTGTATGATATTTTTTTCTGAAAATTGTAAAATAAAAAGGTTTCTATATTTGGATGAACGTCTGTCTGTGCTTCTGGGACTTAATTTTTTAAAAAAAAATTCTCCATAGTTGAATAAATAGTTATCATCAAATCAGTTATCACACACAAATGAAGTTATCATCAAATCAAGTCCTTTTATATAGTTTTATAATGGGGGGGACTTATACTAGAAGCCTCTCGCCTCTAACCACCTCTTTAAGCCGGGAGTGTCACTGCGATCCTGCACCCAGGGCACTTGGGGCTTGGTCCAATCTCTTGGGTTGGGGTGACGATGTCTCCCCCCCGCATCGTCCTGACTCCCCCTTGCTGTAGCATGCATCTTTTTTACCCCCCCCCCCCCCCCCCCCCCCCTTTCCTAACATCCAATCCATATAGCTTTCTCAGTTTTGCCCTCAGATGAGACGAAGACATTCTCAGTCTGTGTGAGGCAGTGACCAATCAGCGTCAGAGATGACAGAGCACCAGGTGGGCGAAAAGGCTGCTCATTCTAGTTGCGATCGTCTTCCCTAAATAACTTCAGCGTAAACGTCTGGTGCTCACAGCTTTCTAATTTCCTCCCCTTGTCACTTCTTGTTGTAGGTTCTGTATGGCTTTAATAGTTTCTCTGACTGATGGTGCAAAAACACACTTTCCACATGCGCTAATCCCATAATCATTTCCCCCAGCAACCCGCTAACTCTGATAGCTTTCAGGTTTCAGTGATTTATCCGTGGCTGGAGTGATATTGCTTTTGCAAGTTGGCCCATTTCTCCCAGAGTCTCCTGGGATGTGTCGTAACTCAAAACTTTTCATGTTGGCTGAGAAGGACTGAGAACGTTCTGGTTTGGTAAGAACACTTATAGTGTCCGTGTTATGGGAGCTTTCATGTAATTGCACAGTCACAACACTCGAGCAGCAACATGCTGATCAAAGGACTGGTTTTAGGTTTCTGAGAGTAAAAAAAGAGAAAAAAAAAGTTTCAGTGATGATGCAATGTATTCAGGGTGTGCAAACCAGACTGATGTTATCTGCATACTAATTGTTTTCATATTCATATTTATTTCCAGTTAATTAGCAAATAATCAACATTCCCTGAGACTCGGGAGCTGTAACTGGGACAGATCAGGCTATTACATTAGCACAGTGTTCCTCTAAACATATCCATTAAGTTTCTTTATTGGGCTCAGCACCATTATAAAAAGAAAAACACAATCCAATTGTCTCCCATAATTCACTAATACCCCCTCTCTCTGTGCTGCTTGCTCTCTGGGCCAACAGCTCCTTCAGATTACACAACAAAATGGGAAGACGTTTCAATGACAGTGTCACGGTTTTGATTCCACGCATCTTCAAAGAGTACAGAGGGTTTGTCACATTGAACTGCACAATTATATGGGGGTGTGGGGAATATGGTTGCCTTTTGTTTTGCAATTTCTTGTCTCACGTCATTTTGTTCCATCCCACGCTGACAAAAGTTTCGGATGGAGGAGGAAGGCTGTCTCACACATGAAGGCTTAAATTGCAACTACCTTTAAATACAGCAATGCAAGGGTGGCCACATCATATTGCATCTGGCATTGCTGTGAAGCAGTGCTGGGTTATCTCATTAATTCATCTAAATGCAGATGACAACATAGTCCAAATACATACTGAGTTGTAATGACAGTGATGCCATGTGGTCTTAAGGCTTAGCCAAGTATGGGTTCGCAAAATAAACTAAATGTCATATCAAATATATAATGTACTTCATTTGATGCCCTGGGAATACAAATGGACAGCCATTTAAGAAATTGCATTAAAACTTTGTAAGTAAATTTGAACCTTTGGTAATGCAAATTCTGTAATATCTGTACAAACTGCATTATGTATGTGTAGCATCCCTCTTCATCCACAGCATTTTGTTCTGTATCACAGGCGTATAACCTGCAGCATCAATTACACCCAGGTTTCATAGTTCTCAAAGCATAGTTTTATGCATATGAACATGGGGCGTCCTTGCTAATGGGAAAGTTACACAGCTGTTGAAAAAGAGACACACCCACGCACATCTACACATCTGCCAATAAATCTGTTATTCCTGTAGGAAAATGGGGGGGAAAAAAACATGTTGACAAATTCTTTGGTCATGCCTATCATAACACATTTTTCCCTGCAGCAAAATGTGAAGAAGGCATCATCGCCTCACATAAAATAATATAAGAGATGGGAAGAAACGAAAAAAACAAAAGCAAAACGTACACACGCCACCGCATGAACAAATATAATAAAAAGGAAGAACAAGGGACTAAATAACATTGTGTTTGTTTCCCATGGCGTCGCCCTTCTTCTCTCTCTCAGCTATCAGCCCTTTGCCCCTCAGTCTTATTATCTCGGTCTTGGGTCAGTGAAGGATAATACAACTCCAGCCTGAGAGATAATACATCTCCGGTCAGACCTCACTTCAAAGCAAACTAACAAGCTCCACAGACAGACACACTTAGCTGGTCCATGAAATTCAAAACGATACAGAGCTTGGGCTGAAGCGGCGCCCGTCATCGATTGATTCATTGTTAGTGGGAGCGTCTGTGGGGAGAAAACAGAGGTGCAAATTCACTGTCGGGAGGCAGAAGGAACTTAAATGTGGGATAGGGTTCTTGCCTGTGCTCTCCTTCTCCACAACTCAAACAAAAAGCAAATGAAGAACAATAGTGCAGACTTAACACTTCGCCACAATGTAGTTCTGCTTAACTCCAAACCACTAACATCTGTGTGTGTTCCTAAGAGTAGAGAGTAACTGATGCTAGCTGTTATGCAGGTGCTGTTTTGGATGTTGAACATCAGAGCAAAGCTTTTTAGTACTCTCCAGCTCTCCGTTTTTGCTTTTCTTCTCAGTTCTCAGACATTTGCTTAAAGCAGCTTCTTTCCTTATATTTTCTTAGTTCGGCCTATAGACTACAGTAAAAACAACAACAGCATACTGTGAAATGTGTCCATTTCTCTGTGCTCTACAAGTCTTTGGTGTTGCTTTGGTGACACCAGCTTAACCCTTCCCTCATGTCTCGATTCTGAACATTATTAGAAACATCTTCAATGAAAAATAAGCTATAAATTTGTAGAAGAATACATCATGTCAGTAGCTGTCGCTGGTAGATGTCTGCTTATATAAGTGCTGCAATGCACGGGGAGTTTGGGCTTGGTGGTAGGGGGTCAGCCACGTCCCATGGATAAACCTCTGGGACCGCTAGATCAACTCTCACTTGTGGTTCCAAGATGTTGCTTGTGCACAAGCAGCAGCCACACCTCAGTAAGCTACTATTTTGGTTAAGTTGTCCACATCTTCTGCTTAAGCCCAGTTAAATACAGTAGACAGATGCATGAGTATATAGTGAGACCCATGCATGCGTCTGCCAGGAGGAAGTTTCTCTTTTCAAAGATTACTTAGAAAGGGAATCAAACATAAATAGCACAAAGTTTCTCTTTTCAATCACAACTTCTTACCTTTGCTGGTAAGGAGAGATTGCTAGAGATTTCAGAAAGTCACTGAATCAAAAAGAGGTGTGCAAGTACAACAAAATGTCTTTCTCTGACACCAAACTCGAGGTGATGGAGCTGTAACGGCAAGTTACATTTTTATGTGCGGCAGACTCGTGGATGAATGAAGGCGATGTATGATCCTGGCAAACATGAACACGGGTGTTTTGCTTTTCTCTGTTTTAAATGAAACTTTATCCTTTGATTTTACATCAAATAGTCTTTATCTAAAACTAAGTGTTATAAGTAGAGCAGGGCGATATGGCCAAAAATATTTATCACGATATATATTTGAAAATTTGCGATAACGATATAACCGACGATATAATTGATGCGAGACAAAATACAACTCCACAACATTACTAGCGCAAAAAGACAACCTTCCATTTATTTTCACTTAAACAAGAAGCTGGTTTTATGTACATTAAAGCTTTATAAAAATGTAACAGTGCAAATGCAAATTCCTTGCTGAAAGTTTAACCAAAAGGCATTTCCAGTAGAAATGGGCTGACATATCCTGAGCATAACCATGTATAATATCCACTGAAGTTAAAAAGAGGTGCTTTGCAACATTAAACTGCAGTGTGCAGTACGCATTTTTCGGACCATAAGGTGCACGGGTTTATAAGGCACATTAAGTGAAACAAAGCAGTCAGATAAATCAAACTTTATTAAACTCATTCTTCTTGCTTCCTCCACTTCTGTACCATTGATTCATTAATGTTGAATTCTCTGGCAGCTGCTCTATTTCCATGTTGCTGCAGTATATTAATGACTAACCTCGTATTGTGGATGGATTGTCTCAGTTGTTCTCCTGACTGAAGTTTGGTCCGTTTACAGCATCCTGCCATGCGATTGCATTTGTCTCTAACCATGAAGAACCTTCACGTTAACTTTTATAAGTGGAAAAGTGTTAGTGTTCATCCTCCAGCTTCACTGTTTATGTTATGCTAACATAGCTGTGTCGCTAGCGATCACGTAGCACATCATTATATACCAGCTAGCCCAACTTCAGTAACCCTACAAACGTCACTGCTGTTTAGTTTCCTGTCTTCATTTATGTTGGAAGTGATAGCAGAGCTGTACGTTTGATTTTTTTTCAGAAATCTCTCAGTCAGAACATGCAATATCATGCTTAGGTAACTAGCGAAACTAGCGAGCTAACTTCCGCTAGCTTCCTGCTAACTTCTAACTCCGTTAAATGTAATAACTTTTGTTTTCATGGATGCCTGGAAGTTAAACTTTATAGTTACACCTGGTAAAGCAGCAATGCTGATCGTTTTATTAAAGATGAAAGAATTGAGATAGTTTTTAACTCTAAGTGATGCTACAGTGTTGTTTGACCTGAAGCATACGGAGTTTAGGACCCAGATTACTCCCAGATTTAAGAGCATTTTAGTCTGACAAATATGACAATAACAACGGCCGCTTGCATGTTCTGCAAAAAAATGTGCTTTGTTGTGTATCTGACGGACAAACACCAAACCAGTTCCACATCACGGAAGTTGCACCATTTTTACAAACCAATTCTGGTTCATCTGTTTCACTCAACAATCGGCCATGTGCGTATGAAAACAAAGGCACTGCGCATGCGCGTTTTACTCCCATTCTATCGCGATATTTCATTTTCCTATCGTTGCCTAACATTATACCGGTATTACCGTGAACGGTATAATATGGCCCAGCCCTAGTTATAAGGTATAAAAACATTTTTTTGGACCGGGTGAGGGCTTTATTGAGACATTACTGACATACTTTGAATTTAACAACTGTTGCGTCAGACAGTTTGGTTAAAAAAAAAACATAACCAATGCCTCCAGGTGGTTCTTCTGATGAGCGTATGATGTCTTTGATCATTTAAGAATTTAACCATGGTCAACTTTTGTAGCAAAAGTCTTTCAGGAAGGTTTTCTAAGACATACTTCAAATAGCGATGAAATAAAGAATGAAAACACAGACTAGAACCAAAAGGAAAAAAGACCGTTTTCAGGTGCAACAATTTGTTGACTTTGAATGCTTCTAACCAGATCTGTGAAAACACGTACATGTGTAAAAGGAACATTTTCACATCAAGAATGCATTGAGATTCCTCCTCATTGAGATTCCTCATAGTTTCCTCAAATGGTCCCCGATGCTGTAGTGTGGGCTCTGAGGACTGTGCAGCGCCAAGGTGACAATGACAAGAAAAGTGAGTTTTATCTCCCTGCATTGATTAAATAAAGGTCAGAACATTTATTTTTAGAATCATTACACACTCTAAAATACTGATGCTGAATTGATTTTGGTTGTTTTCAGCTGGTTCTGATTGATGAATGGGGCCCATTGGTGATTCTCATGCGGGTCGTCGTGTCTGTGCCGTTGCAGGGATACATGGAGCCAGACTAGGCTGCACGGATTTTGCATCGATTTGTCTTCTACTAAAACTTGAGCTATGTAGAGAAATGACAACAACATTCATCATCGTCTTTGCTGCTTTAAAGAACAGAGATGAGAAAAAGTTTTAGAAGCGCAAGATCATTATTGTGTCCAAGTCTGGATGAGCACACCGAGCAGAGTCTGGTGAAATACTGGGAAAGGGGCATGACGTCTACATATGTTAATGACTCGAGAGGTGACTAATCCTTTTTCCCCAGCATGAAAGGATTACACAACGAGAAACAGGTAGGAAGAGTTTTTGACATTTGAAGAGCCTGGAAAGTAAGAGGATGAAGATTTATTCTAAGAGCAGCTTTGGCAATAGAGCAAATTTAGTTGCCTAATCTCCGAGCTTTTACTGACTTTCTTGCATTATTGTCATACTTTTAGCAAGTTTTTCAAGTTGTCATGTTAATTTGTCTGACAAAAAGAAAGCAGGAGGGCAGGAGACCAAGATAACTGTATAGTATGTATAAATACACACACACATACATGTATACACACATGCCACTCTGCGTGGTTTAAATCATTCTCCCTTCCAGAAACTGACTCATGCACGCTCACCCAAGTCACTCAGAGCTCCATCCAAGGCTCAAATTTTCATCTTTGTCACCACCAGCGTCCAGACTCTTGGGGGTCCTGTCCCTGCTGGATTCCATTCTGCCATGGAGGGTCATTGGAGTTAGACCCCAAATACAATCATTCATCTCTCTCTCTCTCTTTTAGAATCTCTTAGGATGAGGGTTAAGGTTAAGCCTAGGGGTTTGGGTTAAGTAATTCTTTAATAGAGAGAGTCAGTCGGCCCATATTAAAACAAAAGCTAGCAGCTACAGTAGCTGTTGACTAACATACAGTTATTGGTTGGACTCCTTTTGCCAACATGCTAAATTCTTACCTTGTTTTCACTCATGAGTGTGAGTTTGGAGCTTTTCATTGCCAGCTCGCATTTTTTTTAAAAACCGAACAATACGTAGCATCACATGCCGTAAATCTGGTCAACTCTGGAGACAGAAAATAATGTTTAAATCACCTACTTTGTGTGCCGATCATCTGTTGCCTGTAGTCCCTTCCATGAGCACTGATGCTTAGCAGCAGTTATTTTAACCAAGCTTCTGAGCTCCGTGCTGCTCCTGATGGTTGGGCCAAACCTTGCATGGTAGCTCACTGTGTGTGTGAGCATCTGTGTGTGTGGATGTGTGAATGAGCTCCAAATGTTTTACCTCAATTTGCGCTGAAGAGAAAATACAGATTCTGTGTACAAATATCAGCAGCTCATATCTGTCGTGTTAATGTGTGAATGCCAAGCTGTTTACTCAGTATTCAAAGACTATTTTAACTCCATGAGGTTCCGTTTAAAATTCTATACTCATTCCTAATCTTTCCTATCTTTGAGGGTACAAAGTCAGATAGAAGCTATTAAATCAAGTACAAATAGACAAGAGATTAAAGTGGCAAAAAAAGAAAAGTGAGCGATGAGCACATGGTCAGATTGCTGAGCTGAGGTGATGAGAAGAGAGATAATAATGGACAGCAGAGAAAATTAGATGTGGGGAGGAGAAGGGGAGATAAAAAGGTGAAGTGATGCACTTTAATAATCCCCACAATCACTCACACTTTTTCCAGGTTTACGTTCAGGGAATTCGAATACTTTGCTGCAGAATTTGTAACAGATCATAAGTGATATGACAAGAAAAAGCCTTTTGAAATGTATTCCAGCAAATAGAAAAAAATGGGTAGACCACTAAAATAGTCCAGTGCATGAATAGAAACCTATAGAAAACAGGAAGGAGGAATGATCTGTGTTTCAGATTCAAAACACTGTAATCTATATTTAACTGAGCCAATGAATTCATCCGGCCAACATAAGGACTCTAAATGAAAAGGAAAGCAAAAAACAGGAGAAAGTAAAAAGAGAATGGAGCATATGTACCATAAAAAGGATCCAGACACCAGAGAAAGAAATAAAGGCAGAAAGACTGTGAAAGCAAGTGGAGTTTGGACAGTGACTAGGAGGCACAGGAACACAGGTGGATAAAATATAAAACAGATAAAAGACAAGCAGACAGTGCAAATATTTCTGGGCTGAAGACGTGTACAGCCTCATTTCCACTGCCGCCTTTCGTGCTCAATTCAGAGTAACCACTCATATCTAATTTCTGCAGTCGGTTTTTCAGCCCTGACATAAACTGACAGCGACACGTGTGGGCACAGCAACAATAACACAAGATGTCACATTTGTTTTTCTACCATCGCTTCCCCCGGCCTGCGCTCGAATGCATTTCAGTTCTGGTATCTGAGCTTTGCTGTTATGTGCTAAAGGATCTTCCAAGAGGTCTGTGCTTAACCCAGAGAGTAATTTAAATTGTAAAATATAAACTACTAGAATTTATTATGTACCTACCTGTATGATGCACCTAGCTAACGGTGCTAGCTAGAAATACCTTATATATCTCTCCATCCTCTAGTTTAAACATGATGACTTCTGGCTACACTAAACAATAAACAGGCCAACAACTAAAATGTGAAAGATTGGGTTTGCTAATGCTAATGCTAATCCACAGACCAGGATTGCTGCAGTTGTCTTTTATATCAGAATCAGAATCAGAATACTTTATTGATCCCTGGGGGAAATTATTTTTTGTTACAGTGCTCCATTTTAAACCAACATTAAGACAAGACAGACAATACACTAACTAAGAATAGTACAATATATACATATATATACATGCATACATACATAAGTCACTTATAAATAAATAGTTGGAAAAGAAACATGTGTAGTTGTAGCAGCAAACAGTGTGTTAAGTGGATGCGTTGTACAGGGAGATGGCCACAGGCAGGAATGATTTCCTGTGTCGTTCAGTGGTGCTTTTCGGTAATCTCAGTCTCTCACTGAACGAGCTCCTGTGACTGATCAACATGTCATGGAGTGGGTGGGAGGTGTTATCCAACATTGTCTTTATCTTGGACAGCATCCGCCTCTCCGACACCACCTTGAGGGAGTCCAGCTCCATCCCCACAACATTGCTGGCCTTACGGATCAGTTTATTAAGTCTGTTGGCATCTGCGACCCTCAGCCTGCTCCCCCAGCATGCAACAGCATAGAGGATCGCACTGGCCACAACAGACTCATAGAAAATCCTCAGCATTTTCTGGCAGATGTTGAAGGACCTCAGTCGCCTCAAAAAATAGAGACGACTCTGGCCCTTCCTGTAAAGTGCTGTGGTGTTTTTAGCCCAGTCCAGTTTATTGTCAATGTGTACTCCAAGGTATTTATAGTCCTCCACAATGTCAACACTGACCCCCTGGATTGAAACAGGGTTCAAGTGTTTCCTGGTCTTCCTGAAGTCCACGATCAGTTCCTTGGTCTTTGCCACGTTGAGCTGCAGATGATTCTGCTCACACCACGTGACAAAGGAGTCGACCACAGCCCGGTACTCTGTCTCATCATCCCTGCTGATGCATCCAACCACCGCAGAGTCATCAGAAAACTTCTGAAGATGGCAGGTCTCTGTGCAGTGGCTGAAGTCTGTGGTGTAGAGGGTGAAGAGGAAGGGGGAGAGGACAGTCCCCTGTGGTGCCCCTGTGTTGCTAATCACCTTGTCAGACACACACTGTGGGAGACGTACATATTGTGGTCTTCCTGTCAGGTAATCAACAATCCAGGACACCAGAGAAGCATCCACCTGCATCGCTGCTAACTTATCACCCAGGAGGGTCGGCCTGATGGTGTTGAAAGCACTGGAAAAGTCAAAAAACATGACCCTCACAGTGCTCGCCGGCTGGTCCAGATGGGTGTAGACACGATTGAGCAGGTAGATGATGGCGTCCTCTGTTCCGAGACGAGGCTGATAAGCGAACTGAAGGGGATCCAGATGTGGTCTTACTATGGGTCGCAGCTGGTCCAGGATGAGCCTTTCCAGGGTCTTCATGATGTGGGAGGTCAGTGCCACGGGCCTGTAATCCTGGGGGCCACTGGGACGAGGCGTCTTTGGTACAGGGACGAGGCATGATGTCTTCCACATCACCGGGACCCTCTGCAGACTCAGACTCAGCATAAACAGTTTATGAAAGACTCCACACAGCTGGGGGGCACAGGTCTTGAGGACAAGGGGACTCACTCCGTCTGGTCCAGCAGACTTGCCTGAGTGAAGTCTCCTCATTTGCATCTCAACCTGGTATTGAGTGAAGGTGATGGGTGGGGGAGGGGTGTCAGGAATCTCACAGGAGGCAACATGTGAAGAGAGAGGCTGGCACAGTGGTGTGGCTCTGGATTCCAGGCTGACTGCAGGTGAGGTTGTGGGGGTGGGAGCAGACACTGTGGTGTCGAATCTATTGAAAAACAGATTCAACTCGTCGGCTCTATTCTCACCTCCCTCAGCTCCCCTGCTGTTGGTTGGCCTGAATCCAGTGATGGTCTTCATGCCCCTCCACACCTCTCTCATGCTGTTCTGCTGGAGTTTCCACTCCAGCTTCCTCCTGTAATTGTCCTTAGCCTCTCTGATCTTGTCCTTTAGTAACACCTGGACCTTCCTCACCTCCTCTTTGTTGCCCCCTCTGAAAGCCCTCTTCTTGTTGTTGAGGAGGGCTTTGATGTCCTTAGTCACCCACGGCTTGTTATTTGGGTAACAATGAACAGTCTGAGCTGGAACAATGGAGTCGGTGCAGAAAGTTATGTAGCCTGTGATACACTCAGTAAGCCCATTGATGTCCTCGGCGTGAGGCTCACAGAGTGTTTCCCAGTCGGTCACCTCGAAACAGCCCTGTAGTTCCGCTATTGCCTCCTCTGACCACCTCCTAACAGTCCTGGTGGTCACAGGTTCCCTCCTCACATATACCACCTGGGTTTTGATCCCAATCAAGAACTTCAGTCACACCAGGACTACTGGTAGTGTTTTGACTTTTCCAGGTTTAAACTCGTGTTTTAAACCAGGATTAAGATGGTAACTGTGCCTCTGTCAGTCGTATAATTGAGCATTTAGCTCAGAACACTGCTGTGGATACACACAACAACACAGAGGAGCCAAAAAGGACTATATTCATCTTTTGCATACTGTCTCTAGTGTGACACAAGGCTGCAATAAGTTTTCTCTACTTGTCACCGACTTGGGTTTGAGCATTTGCGTCACCCCATGAACGTCCCTACACCAGGTGGCCTGAAGCCTGCCCGTCTTTTGCTTTCCAAGAGGATTCCATCTCAAGGCAGCTTTTGGAATTTTTTCCACTGGCCATGCCTAAAAATGCAGCAGAGCCAAGTCGCAGAAGCTTGTAATGAGCCAACAAGGACCGTCTGGTCCAAATATTCTTGGGACTTCTAAGGTCAATTTACATTTATTTCAGTTTGTCCAGCTGGGAATCATAGTGTATTAAAATACTTAACTAGGAAAAGTGTTAGCGTATAGAGGCAGATTTTCTCCAGGTTAACCTACATTTGTATCGACTTCAGCATTCAGTTCCTGCTTGATCACAGATGGAGTGAAAGAGCCTTGGAGACTGAAGGAGAAACGAAAGCTTCAGAGTGAATAAGCTCTGTGTCAGATTGCCACTGTGGAGGGATCCTGCTCAGTGATTACAGGCACAGTGTGAGGTGGCTCGCTCTCTGACAGCAGAGAAGGTGGCTGTCAGCCTCACAGCCCTTTGTTTTTATTGGATCAGACCGAAGGCTTGATGTTTATGTAAGAGTACACCTATCTTAACAGCCTAAATCACAAGCTGAGGGGCATCACATCACCGCTAATTGGGGTTCAGAGCCTAAATTGAAACCTCATGCTAGCTGGGCACTGGAAGGATTATTCTCTGCCAGGGAAGCCACAGATCACATTTTAGGAGCAAAATACAAAGTGGCAAACAACAGGCAGCTGCTTTGGCTGGGAGAGAGAGAGAGAGAGAGACTTTATATTCAGCAATCATTACTTCACAAAACATCATAAACAGTCTGAATAAACACCAAATACCTCACTGATGTTTCATTACAGGATGTGGTCACTGTCAGGGTCCTGAATTTATTAGACAAAAAGAAACATGAATGAGTAAGGGCAAAGACTGACAGCTCTTATATGATGCAGGAGGACTGGCCAGGCACGCTTGGTTAAATCTGCCTAGCAAGAACCTGCAAATCAACACAAAGGGAAAAACAGACAGCAATTCTAGCCCAGGCATGAGGGCCATCACATCATCTTATAGCACAATCAATGGTACAAAATATATGGCAACTCTGTTATAGTAACTGGCAGTGAGTGGTAATAAAATGAGGCCAGATTAATTCATTACAAGTTACTTATGTTACTTTTTTATATCCCTATAGATTTTCCATATCCCATTTCTCCATTTAAGAGCATTGCTACCAAACCATTGACATCAGTAGTTCAGGCTTTTATGTTTTAGGGTTTACCCCAACTTTAAGCCGAACCTTTCTCTATGTTGATGCCATGAAATAAGAGTTAAAGTAAAATGTCACTGAAAATCAAAAATGAACAAAATAATTGATGTTATTCATGTACCATTCAGTGAGCTGACTAATCCACGTTAGCTGCATCTTGTCTCTAATGGGTGAACATCACCATGGTAGCATGATAACACAAGACAAACATGATGAATAGAACTGTTAAAACTTCAAATTAGCACTAAGTGGGCTAGTGTGGCTGCAGGCTCTTGGCTTTGTTGTTCAATAAATGGGTTACACCATCATTTCAGCACCAAGGCAAGTTAGTACCTTGCAGTCACAACTTTGTTAGTGCTCCAAGGAGTCACATATTACACATATTGTTTTGCTACAGCCACTGCCATCAGAGATATGAGACATATCAAGTCACGGCAGTCATCTGTCACTCCCATCTCATCATGGTGTTACTTTTAACTGCACTGTGGTGAGTGTCATTTTTCAGCCTGCCATCTCACAACTTCCTAATGTGGACTTTATTGCACTTTAAATAAAAGAACTGTTATCTTAAGGTAGACAGTGCATCAAGATGGCAACACCAAAGGATCCCTTGTGCATATCTTAGCATGCCTAATGTGTTTTCCTCCCAGGGTGTTGAATGCTGCCGTTGCAGAGGTTTTTCTTTAGTCCTGCTGCTGTGTCATCTTTCCCCTCAGGATCTGACCACGCTGTTACTTTCCCATGTAGGAGTGTCGTGGAGTGCAGAACCCTTTTTCTGTTAATCTAAATGTGTACTGCCACTGTCATCATGCAACTGCAACGATGTAAGTATCAGTTTGTCTTTTTAAATTTTAGATGAAATAAAATGAGACGAAACAAGCTTGCACTGGTGAGCACATAGTTTCATTTACAAAACAGACATTCATTGTAATGAAAATGCCTGAGCTAATCATAATACATATATATAAAGATTATTTTTTTTAAAAAACCCTGATGAACTGGAGTTGATGTGAGGTAATGGAATCACAAGCTGTAGCTTTAAGGTAATCAGTGTCCCACATTCAGTTGATGGTTTCAGACACACGGAGGAGGAAATGGAGGAGGACGTTTGTGACTCCAAATTTTACTCGATTATCTCAGCACAAGTATGAGGTAAATAAGAAAATGACTTTGGATCTGGGTTGTTGACAATACAGACCTGTGTAGTCCATTTTCGACAAATTCAATCTTTTATGTCCTCTCTCTGTGCTGTTTGCTTCATACTGAGCAGATAACAGCCGGCCTTCCACTCATTTACCACCTTATTTCCTCTCCACTGCTGCCTTAATACCTTCATCAGCCTCTAAACAAATAACAGCATTAATGGGTTTGGGCTGACATTTGTGTGACAGTGTGAAGCCAATTTTCAACAGGTTTTTTTTCAGCTTATGAAAAAAAATTAAATCAAACAGCTCTGTAGGAGTTTTGAGTTAAAGTTAGTTCTTCACACAGCATGCAACAGCACCATAGATCCTCATACCACCCATAGAACAAATAAGGTAATAGCCACTTTCTTCAAAATGAATTGAGCCTTCATATTCATTTATGGGAATTTATAAAAAGCAAACAAAAAAAAGCTTATAGCCTATATGGCTCAATCCTGGAGTTGTAGCCAGCCGCCAGTCTACTCTGATGCACTGCTTCAAATCCGTTCCACTGAACTGGAACTGTTGGAACGCTTCGTGTGTTTAGTGCAGTTTAAATGCCTTTTCTAATTAATAATTTGGCTTATAACAACATGGCTTATAATAATTTGGCATCTAAGAAGCTTATGTTTCAGTTTAGGTGTAGGAAATGTTTATATATTATTAGTCAGTTACTTAGCACTATTAGCAAATGCAGGTTTATGTGCATTGCATCTGTAGTATTTGTTAGTAGCTTGAACTGCGTGCACAAGTGGTGCTGGAGATGAAGATGGAGGCTTAAATGGAGCCTGAGTGGTGAGGGAGAGGTGGAGATGTGGAGGATGTGGGCTGCACAAAGCACAAAGATTTAAAGTACGCTGAGTGAAGGCCGATTGGCCTGAAGAAGGGTGGCAGAAAGATGATTGGACTAGACCAGTGATGTCACAATCCGCTTGACACTGTTGGAAAGTGGAAGTTAGTTGGCAGCTAATCTATAAAGCTTAGATTAACTGCCAACACCTGGGAAGCAGACAGATGTGTGACTACAGATCTTTCTTATCGAACTTATGCATAAGCTTCCTTTGGTTTGAGGGGAAGTTGAAGAATTTGGAGGTAGTCTTCCTCCTTTGCACAGTGAATGGGGAAAAACAATGTACCAGCACCACTGGGAACAAAGCAGCATGAGAGTATACCTACCACCATCATGCTTGACAGTTGGTATATTTTTAGGGTGGAAAGGCTCACTTTTACTACTCTACTACCTCATCATTGTGGCCAAATAGCTCAATCTTTGTACTTTGTATCTTTGAGCTTGAAAAAATAAATTTGCTATGCAGTCACTTAAGGTTAATACATTTAAAGGCAAATGTAGTCGGCTGCATCGTTGTATAACCATTAAAGACCGCACAAAAAAGGGAGTGAATTGCAACACTCCACATTAATGGGACATGTACAAGGTTTCAGAACTCACCTTTAAGCTTCCACTTGGTCTCTGCAAAACTAGACAATTTCTGGAGAAAGTACAAAGTGTTTACGCCACTCTCATCGTTCTCATCCTTCTCACAAAGACAACATTGATCATTCCAGTAAATGCCCTGTAATAGCAATTCCTTTGACTCTGGTAACAGAGCCCTGTAGCCCTGTGAGGAATTCTGATCACTTTAAGCAGAGAGAATATTAAGGAATAGCGATGGTATTATATATGACCACTGAGAGAGGGTTTGATTTAGAACGATGCTGATCCTGTATCCCACCAACAGAAACCAATTTAACACTTATTAGTGCACTCTCGCAAACTAATTACAACTCAAGGTAACTTTTGGCAAGTAACTTCCAATCACTGGGCTTTAAACTCAAGAGGACCAACATTATACTACTGGGGAAAAACAGTCTGCAGCTTATTCTAATTGACTTAGAACCGTATTGAATTCTCCCTACAATTTTGATTCACTTCCCTTGCACTTTTCCATAACAAACAAAGCAAAGGTTCATGGGTATTTATATAAAATTGCTATGCCAAAATGAGAGAAAAAATATCTAAGAAATAAAGTTGAATTAATTACAACCAGTGGGCATAGCACAAAACTATTGTTACACTAAAATATATTGTTTAAAATGCAAAAAACATGAACTGGGAAAACACTGGTGGAAACAACAGCCAACCCCACTTTAGATGTCAACTTTTTACTGTTGAATTATGATATAGCAACACAATTGCTTATTTTCTGCGGGATCCATAAATGCGATCTAGTACCAAAAACAACTATTTCAAGGCATGAGCATGAATTTGCTTTTTTTACCCTTTAAATTGGCAACAGATGATAAATGAAACCTGCATCCAATATCTATCCATAATACCCGTGTTTTCAGGATTTTTGTCTAAATGGGGGTTTGCTCATGGAGGGCTAACATCCATCCATCCCAGAGGGGATGCTCGCACCTATCCTCACTGTCTGAGTAATCACACATTGTGGAAAGATTGCCAATATGTTGCAGGGCCAAACACCAACTGACACAATACTAAACCAAACCCCTTAAAAAAAAATGTAAATTTGGCAACACTATGATTTTAATTAGGGACTCTGTCAAACCCCATCCTAATCAAAGTCTGATTACAACCAGACCAGAAAATGGATTTCTATTTGAAAACTGTACAAATACAGACCAATAGAAAATGGTATTGGTGAATATTAGGCCACTGAACTGCCATTAGCTACTGTACACTGCACCTTATTATATCGTCTGGAATTCTACTGGAGAAATGGGATGGTTCTCTCCAAAAGATATTTCCTCATTTTGCTTTGATAATAGCGATGGAGAAGCTGTCCATCACTCTGGTCCAAAATCTTCCACAACAAGTTTAAATATTTCTACCTAGTCGTATTTTGAGAAAGAAAGTGAGGGAACAGAGGAAGAAACAAGAGTGCAGGGAATGATGGAAAAAGATAAACATGACCAGAGAAGAGGGGGAAAAGGTAAAAAGGAGAGGTTGTAAGAACAAGGAATGGAATGGGAAAAAAGGCTACTGCCTGAAGTTTTATTGATTGAAATATATTTTTTGTTCAATGCAAAAAACAGTCATGTGCTGTGGGAGGACTGAGGTTGGAAGGTGCTGCAGTGCAACGAGAAAGTGTTTTAAATTGAGCTGCAATATATCAATCATCTGAGTCAAGCGATGCAGGCCCACATGTGACACTCCTCGTTGTGTGCATGACCTTGTGAGTCAGAGTGAGAGTGGAAGAGTTTTGTGTTCTCACACTTTCTGTGCAAACAGTTCAAAGTCATCTCTTTGTCTCTCCTCGAGACAAAAACCATCTACGGAGCCACACTGGAGACTTCGGCTGCATGAAACCATATTAGGGCGAGATATGAACTATCACACAGAGGGAAATCTGAATAAAATGAACTCATGAATAACAAATATTTCATGCTTATTTTGTTTTTCGCCTTTTCTGTTTTCCCTGGTGTTGCATGAAAGCTGAGGAAAGTGAGCATCACTCCAGCCGGAGAAAGAAAAAAAAAAAGCCAGAGAATGATAATCAGATAGCGGCTGCAACGACTGTCTGATTGGTTTGATATTCAGCTTTAATCACAGAGAATGCCGAATTCATTATTTATACATTTCCATTCTTTCCTTTGTAGTTATGGCCTCTGAAACATTGAACTTTGGGAGCTGTGTAATTAACGGATTGCCATGCTGTGCTCTGGATTCACAATGGCAGCCTCTGTAGGGCATGACTGCGTGCGGTGTGTGTGCGCGCTCACGCGTGTGTGGGGGAGAGATAGAGAAAAATCAAAGATGAATACTAACAGATGTCTCGAAATGATATCATGATAGGTTTTGCCTCTAAATGTCACAGCATCATAAACAGAGAGAAGAAACGGATTTAAAAAGAGGGAAAAAAAGATGACAGATATTTCAAAACACCACACCATCACTGTCACTGCCTTAAGAGATGCAAAACTGTGTGCTACTTAGTAAAATTAGGAAAAGTTTCTGTTATAATGAACGTGTTATGTGGGGAGATTTTTCTTGCTCTTGTTCAAAAAGGATGTGAGGAAAAATGTAAAGGGGAAAAAATCCATGAGAGAAGAAAAGCTAAAGCGGATGAGTGACTATTTATTTTTATCCAGAAGGTTTAATTAATGCAAAGGTTAGTGATTAGCCATCAGTGCCAAGGGCTAGATGAAATGTTAAAGTTGTTGTCCAGTGTTTTCAATCTTTGCAATGCAACACCGGGGGAAGGGGCTTGTCCCAGCTGAGGTAGGGGAGACCGGGGATAGTTGTAACGTGGGTCAGTTGTAACACTTCCAATTTCTCCAATCAGGGCTAAGTTTCAAATGATGTGACTCATCCTGTGCATGCCCAACTCAGTTCTGCTATCACATGTGAAAAATCAGCACATTTGTCAAACAGACAATTTAACATGAAAAAAAGTAATTTGTATGCGAAAAAGTAAGTTTTTCTACTTTATTTCAATTTCTAATAGCATTATCTGCTTTGCAGTTAAACTCATCAAATTTAAATTATGTTATTTGTATGTCTATGGGGATATATTCTGTGTAGGTCTTTAGTGCTAATGTTTTAGCCGTTGGCTGTAATGTTAGCTAGTTCATGGCTATAGGAGTCTGGGTCAGTTGTAACAGCAACAGTCTGGGTTAGTTGTAACAATGCAAATGTTACAAGTTGCCACACTATTACTTTAACTTATATTAAACAAGTTGGGGCAACGACATCAGCAGAGAGAGGTTCACTGGTCACCTTTGTATATGTGGTTAATGCCATTTGCAACACAATTCCTCCACTGTTTGTGTTCCCACACATACATTATGCAGACCTCTGTGTCAGAGATGGACCAGTAGGAAGTACTGGTAGTGGAAATAAATCAGGATGGGTGCAAGAAACAGATTTCCTCATCTTTCTGAAGCACTTTGCAAACCACACCAAGGTAAGCCAGGATAAAAAGTAATGGAATTGCGATGCTGGTGAACAACTACATTTTTTCATCTTCATTGTTATGTTCAAAATTGGTGCAAGAGTTGTAGGTTATAATGCCCACTGAGCCAATGAGGCCAAACTCAAGGAAGACCAACCAAAATTAATGAAATATTCAGTTGCAGAAAACAGAAAATTCCATAATTTGTCTTTTTTGGGGGGGTTGGAATATGTTCAAAAGCTAGATTTCTGCATTCTGTCACACACACACACACAGCTACATAAATGGATGTAAGTGCATCCATGTGTTGAATAAACAAAGATTACATGTTAATATTTTGTCAGTACCCTTATTTCATTGTGTTACATCTCACCCCAGGATATGTTACAACTAACCCAGACTATGGGGTTAATTGTAACATTTCACTCTTCGTGTTTGAGACCATACCATGCAATGGGTAATTGTGCTGCAGAGAAAGTAGCTGCACTATTTAATAGCAGAGACATGTAAATACTTTGCATTACATTTTGAATCCACTACCTTAAAAGAGCTTCAATTTACAGACAGAAATGTCAAAAATGTTACAACTATCCCCGGTCTCCCCTACTCTCTGGACGTCTGCACTTTCATCCAGTTAACCTAACGACATGTGTTTTGGACTGTGAGAGGAAACTGGAAAACCCACAGAGGCATGAGGAGAACATGCAATCCCCACACAAGAAGGCTCCAGCCAACCAGGAGGTTCACACCAAGAATCACCTTGCAGTGAAATGCTCTACTATTCATGAGAAATGACCTCTTCCCAGGGACTCCCTCAGGAGTTACAGGTAACACTCTGCCATTAGTGATGTTTTCCCTCCAAGAATAACCTCGTCGATAATCCCGTATTTTGAGCATGTTTTTTTGTAATTTTGTATAAAGTTGCAGCATTATCATAATGTAATAACAAATGAAAAAAAACCTTCTAGATTATGAATTATATTCAGCTCATTATCAACAATTCCTTTTATGCAAAGTATGAAATCTGTTATATTTTAAGGTAATATTGGAGTTCAGTCTTGTTGGCCCCATATTTTCTGATTTTGGAGGTAATAATTAGAAGAACATGGAAGGCTCTCATTCTGAAATGCCTCTGAAAACATTTCAAGTGATTTTAGTTTTTTTCTCACGGATAGATCAAAGTGGGCAAGGCTTAATGCTGTTGCCTCACAGCAAAAAGGTCCTGAGTTTGATTCCACCACCTGCCGGGACCTTTCTGTGTGGACTTTTACATGTTCCCCC